>NC_088306.1:28486074-28786074 GCF_032854445.1 Liolophura sinensis
ATGATGTAATGTGTATAAGTGAAATATTCTGGAGTACGGCGTAAAACACCAGTCATATAAATAAATAAATCAAGTATATTACGATGGCCGCCAGCATTATCTTGGGAAGAAAATAGACTGAGTCTGGGGTATACTCCTGACCATCCGCTGGTTGCTGGTAGGCCTTTCCACGTAAAACCGTAGAAGCCAGTTTAAGATCATTTTAAGTATATTTTAAAATTCACTTAACAGCGAATATGTTTGTAGGGAGTCTTGTTTTCGCATTTTGACTGAAAACAAACACTTCTCACTTTTGAAATACATGTAATTTACAGTTCATACATCAACGTGGATAAGACATAAAATTTAACAATTTCTAACAACAACTTGTGTTTCGAATTATTCTGCTTACATGCATGAAGACTTATTCAAGTGCCAGTGAGCCTCATAACTTTGTTTTGTCCTTTTTTTAAAAATTTTTATTCCTTCTACTTAAATTACATAATTTGAATGAAAAACAAAAGCAATCTCAATAGGCTTCACTTTCATGAAGTCATGGACACAATCTATTGTCTCAGATCGATCAGACATCACAGTGATGGGATCAACATTATTTAGAGTTTAAAACAGTAGAAAAAATGAGCTGTTTTTCTCTCCATCGAAACACGGCTGTTGTTACATGTATACTTGTTACATGTACTGTTGTTACATGTGCTCATTATCACAATGTCTCAAACTGAGTTAGACTGTCATTCAGTAATGGACGGAATTCAACCATTCAGTAGAAAGCTCAATGGAATGCATCAAATACAAGTTTGGAGGAGATTTGTACAGCACAAACAGAAGAAAGTTTAGACAGGGTTAACACAGTATTGAAAAAAAATAGAGGCTTAAATACCTAAAGTAAACATGCAGAGAGTACCAAGCTAAACAGAACAGGGCCAGAATACTGGACAGTACAACGCCTTCTGTGAGAAGCTGTGAGGAATGTAGATAACCTGGACAAAAACCTACAGATAATGTAAATAAGATAGGGTCTATGGCTAGGGTAGGGGCTGTACATAATGGGAATTAAATAGGGCTTAGAAGGCTTACGACCCTTGGAAAATGTACAGAGAAAAGGGCTGGCAGACAATATGATTCAGACAGAATAAGGTCTTCAGAAAATGTGGACAAAATACAGATGATGAAGACTGAATAGTGCCTACCAATAATGTAGCCAGAAAAGGCCTTATGAGTAATGTGAAGGGAACAGAACAGGACCTGTCAAGGCAGAATACAGAAATGGGCCCTACAGATACACGTAATATGAACAGAATATCGCCTTCAGGCAATGTGGACAGAACATCGTCTTCAGGCAATGTGGACAAAACATTGCCTTCAGGCAATGTGGACTGAACATCCTATTCAGGAAATGTAGACAGAACATACATGTACCTGTGGACAATGTCAGCTGAATAGGTTAGAGATACCAATAATGTAACCGAAACATCGTCTACAGGCGATGTGGAGTTGGAAATGCCACCATCTACCTGCCAACAAGGTAGATACAATCCAGAAATCATGAACAGATCCAAAGGACATGCACATAGAGTCATGCAAGAATCTAGTAGAAACATATGGTCAAACATAAGTTCAATTCCAAAACCTTGGATCACTAAAACTTGGGGACAGTGCCAAGATAGGCAGAAATCACTACAGCACCAGTCTGTCCTCTTCTTGCATTGAAGGGGCAGGGAGCTCTCCGTACGTCAACCCGGCTCCGTCCATTCCCCCACCAGCCCTCGCCTGGTCAAAACACTTCCTCTTGCAAGCCATGAGGCTCTCAAAGTCTCGCCACATCTTCATCTGTTTCATATTCGGACCATGCTGCTCACGCACAGTTTTCTGCTTCTCACGCAATCCCTTTCCCAAATTTTCTTGCTCCTGTATTTTCTTGGTGTACATTTCCCTGCAGAAGAAAAATAAAACTGAATACATATTTGATCATTTATTTTTTAACACTTAGTAGCAAGCATAATAACAACGGTAACAGTAATTCCTCAACCTTTTTGCATGTTTACAAGATGTTTATTAGCATCTGACTGCATTTTTCTGTGCGTAAACTGTTAAATAATACACTTTTTGCAAAGCCCTGAAACTGGCCAACCCATCCAATCTAGTTTTGTCCTCAAATTCCAATAAAAAATGTGCAGAAATCTCATTGAAATATGCTCTTCCATATGAGAAAAGGTTGAGAAATTAGGGTGCATAATGAGGTCACATGTAAAAGGTGGGTGTATTTGACACATGCAATACCAGGGTCAATGTATGGCAATTTGCATGAGGTGCCGCAGCATTACCTATATGTATTGGAAATTTGCAATATGCTGGTTTCAAAACAGTCACAGAAAATGTTATTCAAAGACTTTCAAGGATCTATTAACCTTTATTTTTCAGAACGTTCAATAACCGTTCATTCAGTTCAAGCACAAACCTTCACAAACAGTACTCTAGCATTTTGGTAGCTTATACAGAAGTCAATTTGAACATAAAGCAAAATGATTTTTGACACTGAAAAATCAAGTATTTACAAGGATTTATCCCTAAACAATATCAAGCTCTTGAAAAACTTTTCAAACAAAATTCAAGTACTTTCAAGTGACTTGTGAGGACCCTAGAGATCAAACACGCAAAACATCCCACCTGAAAGTTCGCCGTTTCTCCTGAGGGTCAGATGAGGTGTAGGCCTTCATCTCATCATCGATCTTCTGTTTCTGGATCTTTATAATCGCCATCATACAGTTTAGATAATGGTAGCGCGATTCCTCGGCAGATACCTCTTCATGGAGAGTGCGCACTTCCTGAAAATCAAAAGTTAAATTCTACACTGCTACAGAGTAAAAAGCATCAGTGTCCTTTAAAAATAAGCATTTAAAGATAAAAATATTATTTCTACAGTCATGCACAAATAAAATCTTTATTCAAGTAAACTTACAGCACAGAAGCTGATATTCAATATCACTCAAGCTCAGCAGAGCCTGCTAATACTGACATGTTCCAGTTTGGGACAGTTACTCCTATTCCTGCAGAACCAGCTAATACTGACCTGTTCTAGCTTGGAGCGGTTACTCTCTAGTCCAGCAGAGCACGTGTCATACGCTGCCTTCTTGTCTTCGTACAACACAGTTAGCTCCTGAAAAGCAGCAAACATATGCATAAGACACATCTTATTTTCCAGCTGCTGGTAGACAACGTTTGATATGTGTGCTTATAAAAAACAGGGCGGTCAGCTTTGTGGGTGGAAGAAACCAGAGTGTCTAGAAAGTGTCTAGGGAAAACCATTAACCTTTGGCAAGTTACAGGCAGATCTTTTCATGTGCAACGTGCACACAAGCACTGTCAAGCACTTTGTCACCAAGGCCCTGTGAACAGTAAGAGTGGGTCTCAGTTTTGAAAAGGAAACTTTTGAATCCCATCGCTTTTACGAGTTTTGAGGGTGTTGCTGACAATAACAGCATTCATGGAGACCTTTGTGTAGATTCACAATCTCGCCGCTGTATCCACATACCTGACATCTCTGCCGCATGGGCCGGAGCTCTTTAATCACGGGTGCCAGGGCACCCTTCTTGCGGGCGATGGTGGCATTAAGCTGCCGCACCATTTCTGACATATCCTCCAGGGTCTTGCCTTTCATGTCGTCATATTCACTCTTGACGGAGGACACTTTCTCCAGCTCCTCCTGTGTCTCCCTGTATCCTGCCACACCCTTTTTCTTCTCCAGCACACCCTGAAAGGTCACAAGTTGAAAACAGCACATTCACAGAATGGGACAGCCAGGGCCGTATCGTAATTTATGAGCCTTTAAAGGTGCAAAAAGATCTTGAATATCAGATAAAAGTGTATGAATAGTTGTTTGTAACTATGGAGGATACTGTTGATGTTCTTGCACTTCTTCATGGTGAAGGACATTTTCAAATGCTCATCTGTCTTCCCTAACATTTTCAGATAAAACATGCAAATTATGCCTGCTTCTTTCAAAGTAAAGTTTATGTCCAAACCATATACAAACATGTTTTTATGTCACATTGTAAATCAGACATAAAATGGCACTGAATCAATGAAAACAGATTTTATGTCACTGGTTTCTCAAAACCCTTTTTGTAACTCATCACACCTTCCAGCCAGGAATCGTAACTTTTTCTTGCCTTTTTTTTCTTTACTTTCTTTTCATAAACAAATATTTCGATATCCTTATTAGCACTTTACTAAGTGTGGTATATAGTACATGTATATAACAAAGAAAACCTCCCATGCAGGGGGATAACTCACGAGCTGCTGATTTATGCTGTTCTCCTGCTGTTTGAGAATCTCCTCTGTCCGTGACAAAACTCCAGTCTCAGCACGAACTTCTGCCAGTTCCTGTCTCTTCTTCTTGTAGATGGTGCTCTTACCTCGCAGTTTGTTCACGTATCGCTTAAACTGAAAAGAAAAACCATAACCTGAATTTCAAACTGAAAATGCGATATAGAAATTCCTGATTTACATCCATGCTTCCCAAGTCAAAATCTTAAGTAACAAATTTCAAGGAATAAAGGTCAACCCATCCATCAACCAACTGTCACAAGACAGCTTGTCCACAATCTTGAGTCAACTCATACAAGACAGCTCATTAAAAAATTTCTAGCCAACTCTCACAAGACAACAAGTCCAAAACCTAGAGTCAACTCATAAGACAGCAAAACCTAGAGTCAACTCATGAGACAGCAAAACCTAGAGTCAACTCATAAGACAGCAAAACCTAGAGTCAACTCATGAGACAGTAAAACCTAGAGTAGACACCAAAAACCTAGAGTCAACTCATAAGACACCAAAACCTGGAGACAATTCATACGACACGAAAACATCATTCAACTGTGCCACAGTAACAACACTGACAGGCTAAGGTGAAGTTAAATCCATTTCATACAGATTTGTCTTTAATGCACACAACATATAGGCATTAAATTACTTAGATAAATGCATCTGCAAGCAATAAGACCAGATGAGGTTCAGAATAAAAACAAAGTAATAGCCTTATATGAATCTAATGAGACTTAACGAATAATACAATCTGAATATCTGATACCAGACTCTGGTTATATCACAAAACTTAGCTCTCATCTACTCTTGGTGTTGAAAAACTTTGCATTAATCCGGTGTATGTGATTAGGCATGACAAATGAAAAATAGCAAATAACAAAACAAAAATAGCAAAACGACAAACAATTAAATCAAGAGTTAATTCAACCATGCATGTTCCATTTTCAAACAGCTGAACATTTTTTTTGAGTTTGGCAGTTTGTCAGGGTGAACTTCCTTTCAGTAGACCTGTTTGCCCAACACGTACATTGGCCTAGTAATATAAGTAGCCATAATATCCAAAACCTGACAATCATGCCCTACAGAAACACACATGTACAGCTAAGGGAATGTTACTGGAATGACAGAAGTCTGCTACAAGTGTGCCAGTTGCCTGCCCCCTAGAAGCTTTAGGAGTTAAGGGAGGGAACTCACATCTTCCCCCTTGAGAACTTCTCCCCCGTCAACATCCTTGACAAGCTCTCGTTTGTCGTCAGCTTCCTGAAGGGCTTTATTGTACTCTTCCCGAGCCTCACGGAGCGACACAGCCGCTGCCTCCTTCTTGTGGCTAATTATGGCAGCCTGGAAACAGAACAACTCAACAGATCAGCCATATGAAGTGTTTTCGCTTAAATGCTGTATACTCATTATTTTCGCAAATTTACTTCTAAAATGGGTTCATGGCAATTAATTTTGGCGTATTTAATCAAGGCAAAAATTTTAAAACTGTTTAGGCTAATTTCCAGTTATGATATGGTCGAAATTACTGATGCACGTCACACAGGTATTATCAAGGGTGGCTTTAATCCTCTTTTATTTCTTGCGATGTTGCTAATCCTCGTAATCTGGATCAGAGATTAAAACAATGGGGGATGGATTATCACTATACATGTATGTGAGATTACTTTCGCACCTACCAAGAGCAGTACTGAAAGAGGTGTTAGTTGTTTTCGCACTACTGATGAGTAAAAATGTTTATTCGGATTAGGTGTGAGATGAATATTAGTTTATGTTCTATGGGCAAAGTAGACGCTAAAATATTTTTTTAAAAAAATGGATATTGACAAAAGATTTATTCTGCGCGTAAAACAACAATGAAATCTGGTACGGCCTTATAAAATTAGCAAAACTGATACTGAAACCTAAGGCACATGGAAGGGACGTAGTTGCTTGGTTTGCATCATAACAGTTGCTGGTTTAAGTAGAACAGTCCCCAGTCAAGATGAATTTTTCTTTTCAGAGAGAGTGTCCCAAGTAAAAATGATTTACGGCCTGTTACAAAAAAAAATAGAAAGAAAAAAGTCACAGCCTTCAATGCTCACTTTAATGAGTGTACAATTTTGAGTGTACTAATCCTGACTATTATTCATCATGATACTTCCCATTGTTTTATATGAGGAAATATTCTGGACTACAATGTGAAAGAAATAAATAAATAATTACCTGTTGTCTGAAGAGTGAGAGTTTGTCATCTATGGGGTCATTACTGCGCATTCTCTTCTCGATCAACTGATTGGTCTCCACATTAAGCTGGTCAATCTGAAGAGGAAGAAAAAGATTGACATAGCCTATTTCTTCTCACTTTTAGGACAAGTACTGCTGAAAGAAAAGAATTACATTTTGCTCTCAGTTTTTTGGGGAAAGTAAAGGCAGAAATATGTTGGTCATGAAGTGTACTAGCCATGTGAAAACAAGAATTTAAATATTCCTGCCACAATTACATGTATATTGATTAAAAAGAGCAGACCTGGTGTCCCAAAAATAAAAAAATAGGGTAAGGATCTAAAATAGCTGTGCTACATGAAAACATCGAGAGTTTCGTGTAGCTGCTGTAATGAGTACACGTTAATTATCATGAGAACTGGCCACAGCAATGACTTCATTAACAAAACTGGCTACTCAGTATTGGAGAACATCCTATAAAAGTGTCTCACAGCCTTACCTTTTAAGGCTCTGGTTAACTGATGTAAAATTGCCACAAGGAAATTTTATGGGTGGCACACTGTTTTCACTCTAAAAATTAGCCCACTCCAGTGCATATTTTAGAGGCAAATGTCATAAAATATTTCATTTTTCGCTTTTCCAGTGGGATACATCTTCCCTTCTCAAGAAATATCAAAACATGTGTCTCAGATGAATGAAACTGTCAGAATCAAGCAAAATGAGTAATATTAATAGTCACTGATGACGTTTTAGGTCAAATATTATTAATTACGTGATTACTCAGTGATGGGATACGCAAATATATGACGTCAATAATCCTCATACTGAGCTACATTGATAAACAAAAGAGATAACAGAAAAAAGCAAATATTCTTTAGCCTATAGCCGTATATTACATGCGCTATAGTTATAGATATGTTCTCGAATTCCGCTGTGTAGGTTATCACACATGAGGATTACTGATATATTTGTATATCCTATCACTGAGTTATCATGTAATGATTTTATCCTGCTAAGACACATCAATTCAGTGCAGAAGACCGATATATAGGTGAATTGCTTCAACAATGGGACCAACGTATTCACAGCCCAACAAAGGAAGATAGCCCACGCAATAGACACACTTGGTCTTCTACAAACATTAGACTAAGCTAATAGTCAATCACATGTAATCGACCCCAGGAGCACTGGGAGCAGACGGATGTAAACATTTCGTATCCAAGGTCCGTTCTGAACACACATCTTGTGTACCACTGAAAGGCCAGTGCCTCAAATCGCTAGACTACGATCTGCTCCAGGTCATACACAGTATTCTGACACAATATATTTCCACATCCTAACACTGAAGAACCTTGTAACAAATTTCTCCTGCTAAAGGCCCATCAATTCAGCCCAAAAGATCAACGTAAAAGTGAATCGCTTCAGTGATGTGATCATTGTTTTCACACCCAAACAAAGGGAGATAACCTTGTCAGCAGACACATGATGTTGATGCAGGTTACAGGTAAATACACTCGTCTCCCCACATGACGAAGGCTCTACAATGAAAAGGGGAGTATTTTGTTCGTAAAATTAATAAAATAAAATTTATAAATTAATCTTGCTGCTTCCGGGACTTATCTCCAGTACCTTATCCCGCAGGTGGTCGAGGTCAGACTGGCCCATCGCTGGCTCCATCACCACCCTCTGTAACTCCTGAATCGTTTTCCTCTTACTCTCTATCTCCTTAGGGAGCTTCTCCTTAACGATGTAACTGTTAGCTCTTGTCTCTTCATCCAGACGCTGCAACAGTCCTGAACACAAAAATGGTGTTTGTATTTGGGACCCCCTCTTTGGTCTGTATTATCTTTGCATAATAATGTTAAAAATGTGGAAGTAACAAAGGGTTAAAAAATACATTTCAGGTAACAAATGAGTTCAACCTGAATTTTGATCATATTTATATTTTTAATATATTAATAAATATTATAATTCAGATCAAATGTATGTGTTTGGACAAAACCCACAAATTTACATTCAAATAAATTTATTAGACAAGCATAACATCCTTATTTTTTCCTTGAGGAGTCTTCCCTTATAGGGCTTAAATGATGGCATTTTTAGTAAATCCTTTTAAACTACGCTATTAGCTCTGTTCCTTAGGTCTATACATCTTTCATATCAGTGTAACATTTCCGTCTGGTCTCTTGTGGGACTAAAGTAGGACTTTAACAAATATAACAATGTTCAAACGTCTCCAAGACCACCACTGACTGAGAGTCAGGCATCTCACCGCTTGTAATATGAGTACAGATACAAATGAGTGGGTGGAGAAGTCACCTTCAGGCGTGGCTCCCACGCTGGCCTGTCGAATGTCCCGCAGCTGTTGTTGGAGCCTCTGAATTCTCTGTTCACAGTGCTGAATCTAAATTACATGACAAAAACATTTAAGCCTTTTAACATTTATCACCTTTGTCTTCAACACGGAAAATTAAGAGAAAGTGGATAACATGCCGTGAAGTCTGAAACCATACAGCCCTATCTGAATACATGTACATGTGGACTATGTACAAAAAGACAGAGTTTGACAGAGTAAGATGCCAATGTAACCACCTGGACCCAGTTGTTCGGAAGTGTATTAGCTAATACTGGTATTAAGTCACTCTTCATCTTTAAATTTGAGCCAAATTTAGCAGCCAGTGCAGTTGTCCATTGTCAAAGTATAACAGCAGCAGACTTATAGTTCATATTTAATATACTGTTACACAATTATTTTTGGGCTAAGTATTAAATTCAAGACTTGGCTCAAACTTAAATCTGGTATTAAGTCTTAAAACAGTTTTGAACAACAGGGTCCAGCATTTTTTTTTTGATGATTCATTTGTTTGCTTGTTTGTTTTAATCTATATACAAGATTATATTTTATTCTTACAAGGTATATATACCAGGATCAAATTAGCTTTCTAATTTGAAAACGAGTTTAGCAGGTTATTTTGGACTAAATTATTCTTACATTTCAAGAAACCTAAAATTAATGTCTTATATGTTCCAGCTTATAGTGTTAAAAATTTCCTACAAATTTTTGTACAAATAAAGGTACACGTGAAGGTATAAATATTTCAAACATTAGGATAAATTTATCAGGTAATTTGTAATTTTGGCACCTCTAAAAGGTATCAAAATGACTTTGTATTTGGCCCTGTGTATGTCAACAACAATATTTGTGGGTGGGGAAAAATGAGCAGACCCCGGAGGAAAATCAGCCCACCCCGAGAGCCCACACAATTATGTAAAGTTGCGGCCAAATCAGCAGTAGCAGGATTTGAACACGTAACCTCACTGGTAAACAGTTTTTTCTCACCAAGTTTATTCTGTACAACTGTGTACGGTACCAAACAAGAGCCAATCTATCATATTTGTCCAAAAAATTCCCATGAAAAATTGGTATTCCACAGTGGAACTAGTGATAGCTGGATTCAAGCCTTCATCATAGTATCAACCAAGTGAATCAGTCATGGCCCTACATGTGTTCATGTTTAAAGACAGAAACATTTAAAACACATCACTAAATGTTTCTGTGTGAATTATGAATCAGGTTTCAGAGGGAAACCATAACATTATTTAAGTATGGTAAAATATTTTAAAAAAGTCAAAAAATGTATTAATACATGCAGGTGAAGATTTTGATGCTATCAATGTACCAGGTTTTTCTGTTCCTGTCTCTGAGCAGCCAGTTTAGTATCACGGTCTCTCTCCTTCCTCAAGTTCTTTGCCACGTTCATCATGGACTGGGAGTTTGGGTGACTCTCCACCTGTAACAGAGACACACAGTGATGAGGTGGGTGAGAAAGACACAGTGTTGAGGTGGGTGAGAAAGACACAGTGATGCGAGGGATGAGAAAGACAAAGTGATGAGGTGGATGAGAAAGACACAGTGATGAGGTGGATGAGAAAGACACAGTGATGAGAGGGATGAGAAAGACACAGTGATGAGGTGGGTGAGAAAGACACAGTGATGAGGTGGGTGAGAAAGACACAGCAATGATAGGGATGAGAAAAACAGAGCAATGAGAGGGATGAGACAGAGGAAACTACATGCACATGTACCTCACACAATTTTTTAACCTTGTCATTTATACTGCTTGCAAATTCAGAACTCCTAAAAATGCTTGTGTAAATAAGAGGAATCCCTCACCCCCCAAAACAGACAAATCTCATAACCTATGCACCTGATGGCATGAAGTTGTAGCTCACTGAATGGATAAAACCATACCTAGCAAATTAATGAAAACTTAACTTTTTATTGACAATGCCATAATATTTTTGTTCCACTTACTTGTTATTTTTAATACAGCTAGATTAGTTTAGGTGCCCAAGCATTTTCTGGAACCAAAATGGCTTTAGGTCTGTCCCTAACAAGATACCCGTAGCTGTAGATGTTGCCATCAGTCGGGTCTAAGACCACATCGGACAATAGAAAATTATACCTGTAACATCACAGAGAGTTATAACAAGAAGCCCATCAGTCACCTGTACAAGCCACGTTTACTGCTCCATACCAGAAAGCACTTCGGGACAACAAATGTCTGATTAATTTTACCTAGGAAGACTTTTTGAGAAACCCAATTGGCCTTTAATAATGTGCCGAGCATACATGAACTTACACACGACACAAGACACATGGAACCCGAATACCACTGATGACAACAACAGTTTTGAAACCTAATAATAAATATACACATGTCATAGCATGAGTAATATCATCATCAAAAACTGACAACATGGAGAAAAAGCATGACAAAAATGAAATAAAATCAACTGGGTTTGAACCCCACACTACCAGATATCATATACAATGCGTCTAGTTCTGAAACCACCACAGCGTCTTGCCCGTATTAGGCCACTGTGATCATCGAACCTGGTTAAGTATGTACATTTCAAGTTGCTTGACACACGGCGTGCAAATCACCCCATTTTACTGTCCCATCTATTTTGCCTGGGCTCAGGTTAGTTTTGACAGCGGGCGAGGACAGAGTACATGTAGCTGACAGGAAATGTTAGGAGACTATAAAGATATTAGATTTGGTCTAAATTGTTAGAATGAATGATTATGGCTTAACGCCACATCGGCAATATCTCAGCCATAACGTGGCGAGAAATTGTTAGAAGGAATTAGCCATGCCGTGTGTTAATTTCTTCAAAAAAGATCCCAAGTCCAAAGCCATGGTATACAGTTTCGTACATGTAGTTACTTTTCTGTGCAGCATCCTAAAGCCTGTCTCTTTCTTATGGGCATGTAAGGTGTAGACCTGAAAAGAAACTGGAAAGCCCAGTATTTCTGTAACGGTTGAATCTGACCTGATAAGAGTTACATTTCTTGGGCTTGTCATGACTCAAGATTCAGGAACGGATAGAAATTTTTGGTACATATATGGATGGTCATCGCTTTGGACTTACATTGGTGATAGCACGTGGGTATGTGGAAATGCAGTCGGGATTGTGATTGATTTTTTTTTTTTTTTTTTTTTTGATTGGTGTTTTACGCCGTACTCAAGAATATTTCACTTATACGACGACGGCCAGCATTATGGTGGGTGGAAACCGGGCACAGCCCAGGGGAAACCCATGGCCATCCGCAGGTTGCTGGCAGATCTTCCCACTTACGGCTGAAGAGGAAGCCAGCATGAGCTGGGCTTGAACTCACAGCGACCGCATTGGTGAGAGGCTCCTGGGTCATTACGCTGGCTAGCGCGCTAACCGACTGAGCCACGGGGGCCCCAGTCGGGATTGTGAGAATTACCCATGATGCATTGCAAACAGGGCTAGCCTATGTGAGAACATTCAAATTGTACATTGATAGCTTTGGAGAGGAGGGTGAGTTGTTCATTTCTTGGTTTGAGTGACAGGTGGCTGACCGGTGGAGCTGGTTACTTGAAGCACATGTATAGTAATACACAGTTACCTGTACAGTCTATGTTAAATGTACACGGTTACATTTCTATTTCTGAAGTACGATGGTGCCATTTAAACATTTCTAACGAAAAAACTATTGACCGTAGCTCATATCTGTTGACACTCAGTAGAAACTACATATCTTGGGCTAAAATTTGGTGCAAGTCTCAGATTTGTACCTTCCATAGTTTTCGAGTTACAGGCCACTGAAATTATGTCACTGAAAAAAGTTTTTGACCATATCCAAAAAAGTTATAGAGATAGGCAAACTCTCAAAGCAGATTCAAAATAAGAGTAACCAAATACACCAGAAAACATGAAAACATTATCAAAAAATTTTTATGACATCATAAGTTCGACAAATGGCAAGATTTCAAAGTTTTCAATGCATGACCAAGATTTTTCAAATTTGTTCTGAATGGAATCACTCTACAAGTATATCAAATTTCAAAAAAACTGTTCCTTTGTTCTTGAGAGGAAGATATTTAAAGGTTTTAATCAAAATCCAAGATGGCTGTCATATCATGTGACCGAAGTTAACCAAACACAGCCAAAATCTGCCTCCTAACCTTGTTCCTAAAGCCACTAAATTTCAATAACATCGAGTAAAAACTTTTCTTTTTACAGCCCTTAGAGCTTTCAAAAAAATGGAAGAAAAATAATAAAAATCCGAACAATGTCAATAGCTGGGCATCACCACATAAATACATCCTTTTACATTTATATGGCGATGCATCGACTTCATTATTACTAGTTACTAGGTACATGTACTTACCTTGCGTTTGACGCGCTCAATTCTTTTCATCAATTGGTCTTTCTCCTCCTCCATATTGGAAATGTCCTTACGGATCTCTGTCGTATTCAGCCCTGTGCTTCTCAGATTCTCATGCTGTTTGTGAAGATCTTTGAACTGGGCGATCAACTCTTCATACTGTCAAAAGCAAACCATGTGGTGATCATCAGCATGAAATGGCTTCTATAAATGGTGGTATATAAAATATGGGGTTTCCTTATCACTGCACGGTTCAACTGTTAAGACTGCAAGCTCGGGCTTCCTCAAGTTGCTTAAATTTTTAATGTTTGCTCGATTTCATCTGTAATGTTGTGTTATATTTTTCTGGCGTATTTCTCCTTTCCGTCGTTATTTTCTAGATGTACGTAGAAGTATAATAATTCCAATCACGCTAGCTGTCAAAGGCCCCACTGCTGTTACGACGCTACGTCAAGAGCATTTACCATGGAGATGTGTCTCTTGTCCGAATGTTGTCTTGGAAGTGACGCCATGCACACTTTGTGACTGCTTCATAAAAAGACCTCGCACTACTATCATAATAAATCCGTCCACAGAATCTTGTATGCTCACCTGTGCGTATATATCACTGACTTGGTCATCCTGCATGATGTCAGGTGGCACCTCCACCTTAACAAGGAATTTAGCCAGGTATGCCCTCTTCTTCAGTTCATCCCTCTTCTGTAATAGCCACTCCATGATCGGGTAGATGACTGGCTTATCCGCCTGTACCAGACCAGTTCTGAATGTACTCCTACAAAAACAACAACAGTGGTCAAATATAACAAATAACGTCACAAGCACAGGAAAATGTCTACATGCATTATTTTTTGGATTGGTCAAATGTATACATCAGTGAGAAATATATCTAGAGTGATTCTCAAAAGAAATAAACTGTTCAGTACTAGTCAGATTGATGATGGTTTTATCATAGATCAGTACAATGTAATGAATGAAATGGCTAGAATTAACATCTGTGCATACTGTTATCGGGGTCTGGATTTACATCTTGAAGTAAATGTTAAGTGTTGGCACCAAAAGTATCATTTCAAGGCCTTTATGTTCATCTTTAAGCACACTTTTACAGTAGGTGAAATACAGGATGAATTTCATCAGGACTGCTGGAGAAAAATATACATCTGCTGGAATTCAGCTGAATGGTTTAGTAGTTTACCGAATATATGTACATACTAGCAGAAATAAAACAGTTCCCAAAATCCTTACTTACAGGTTTTCTGTACTGGGTTTGTATTTGAGGATCCTCAAACAGGTGAACATCCTCACAGCGGTTTGGTCTGGCGATTCCTCGCGAATGTCCACTTTTTGCTAACAGGAACATGTTAGTTAACAAAACAATCAAAAATGAATGGTATGCCAGATCATAATCTCTCAATATTTTCACATACTCATATAACATGTAATATGCAAATAATTTGGGTACAATTCATACATAATTTATTTCCTATTGTAATTTAGACATGAAATAACCACTTAAGGTGTACATCCTTAGGCCTTCAAGTCATGCAGTCCAAGACTTCGACATGTTCAGCATGTATCTACTGGTCTCCACATGAGAAAATATCAACAAAAATACATATGAATTAACATCTTAGAAATATATTTAACTGTATAACCTCTGTGATACATGTACTTACCCTGGGGTCAATAACGCCCAAAATGTCTGTGAGAACCTGGAGAAGAGCCAGGGGTTCTAACTGATCAAAACTGATCAAGTTGAAGCCCTTATTGAATGGCTCCTTGTTCAATTCCTGGATGATAAATTTCACCTGTTCACTCATGATGATAAGTGATCTTTCACAAGCCACTGACTGAAAATAACAAAAATGGTAAAAACTTATTATTATGCCTAATAGTAACAATGTAGTTTTCTTGGTAAGGTAAGAGTATCTTCAATAAAAATTCAAAAATTGTGTTATCCATGAAATAGATCAGAGCACTACCCTCATTCTTCAACTTTTGAAACCACCACTACAACCAATATCTTGAAACATTCTGAGAGAACTATGGGGTGTAGAGAAATAATCTGCACAGTTTTACGAAACTTGCATCTTTAGCAACACAAAACAAAACATTTCATGCGTCACTGTCATGACAATTGTATGAATAAATTCAACTGAAATAAGTGCTTCAAAGATCAAAAAGGTTGAAGATTTACAGTATTGTGCTGTATTAAAACTAATATTCAGTAGCTTTGCCAAAAAAAAAAAAATGTTTCAATCTCCAATTTCATACGAGTCTCAGTACAATCAAAATTCTGGCAGATAATCTGTTCATAAAACTTAAGACATAAAGTAAAATTATAGGGATTTCAGTCACAATCACAAAAATCATTGTAAGAAGTTGCATAATTCAGCAAACTGTAACCTGTGACTTGACAATCGATTTTAGCCAAAGGCTACATGCAAACTGACATGACGGATGAAACAACGTTTGTTCTATTTTTAGGATGCACATTTGTGACAAAAACCTAGTCAAAATTAAAAACCAACAGTCAAAAACCAAAAACAGTTCATTTCATTTAAGATTCACATTCTCTAACAATAAATTTGGGTTAACCCTTGTCAAATCTCTTCTTTTTCTGTGCACTGGCCTCCTGTCATAGTTGGAAAATCAATGATACCAAAGTTAGGCCCTCATACCTAGCCTGGTTGAAACGTGCCGCCGTAGCTGGCCCCATTGAAAAAAAATGTTTTGCTTCTCACAGAACAAAAGTACCTCTATGTAAAATCTGACTACAAAAAACAGCCTTTGTTGATGCAAGTATCTTTCTGAGAAAGTGGCTGAGGGTATACAAAATTATTTTTCTTACCGTGATCGGATCTGTATGTCATAGGAGTGCTTTCAGATTAAATCGTAAAAAAAGTTCAGATTAGACCAACATTGTTGTTGCAGCATGTTACACAAGATAATGTTTTTTTGAGAGAAATAAATTATAATTTGGAAAGGGTATGAGAGTGTTTACCTGGCTGAAAGGTAGTACATAACCAGTGACAACAAAGAAAAAGATCACTTGCTCGGGTGCAGGGAGAGCCTTTGGCAGGTGACTTTAAATGCAGGTGGGGCCAGACCAGATATGTTGGCTAAGCTACTATTTTCATCCAACTGGCCAATCAAGTAAACCCCAAGTGAACATGACTTGGGAATTGAAACATTTTCAGTGACACCTCTGTTTCAGTTTGGTATCTGCCATTCACCTGCTTTACTGAGAATGAGATCTTCATTGTGTCAATGCACTGACGTCATCCTACCATGATGCAGCGCCTGACTTGTTACGCTTGCCCAACATGAATATGAAACTTGTGGCAAGATTTGAAGGAAACAGACCTTGCGTAAATATGAATATAAGCATTTTAAATACTAAATGGATTACATGAAGCTAGGTCTAATGACTGCAGAATGGAACTGACTTTCCAGTATGGGCAGTAGAATAACCTCTTTCAAATCTCACCTTGAAATAAGGCGTAGGCCTACATGTGGCTATTTAACATTGCGGCCAAGGAGCATGTACCGTGGTAGCCTTCATGGTTATAATAAATCTATTCTAAAGCGAGTAGTAACATATGGTGGTGATACGGTGGTTGAGGAAAGCTGGTCTTAAGGTCGGTGTCTTTTATTTGCACGAAACTTGTTCGATAACAAAGAGAATCGGCCTGGACACTTGTTGAATACGAAATTAATACTGTCAGCGTTGAGACTACAACAACGCTAGGCCAATATAAGAAAAGGAGTTGAAGTCTTTCGGGGATACCTTCACGTGGTAGAGGGACGTCAACTTATTGAACAACCCGCTTGTCAAAATGTACATCTGACAAGAGACTCAATAACTAACAAACTAATGACAAACCTAGTCTTCACAACTGCTAATGTTTCAACATATGCCGTTGCTTACCAAGAGAAATTAAACTTCTTCTCAAAACGAAGGACGAGCACTGTAAGCAGACGACAACGTCAAAAGGCACTTTGCAACTAAGGACGCTCAATTGGTTGCTACGCATTTCTTCTGTTAATCTTTCAAAATTAATATTGTAATTTCTACAAACCTACTTTCTTGATTGCTTTATGATTTAATAAAACTAGATATATACCTATATAAGTCTGTCACTGACACAATACTTGATTCAAAGCAGTCCTTCTCGCACACTTTTCCTGATGAACTCCAAGATTGGAATTTTACCGGAAGTTATATTGCAATCTCTAACTCAAAGTAAATATGTATGTTGTATTAGAATATTTGCCCAATTATATATTCTAATTGGCGGTAAATAAATGTATTTATTATAAAACATAGAGTAAATTTAGGTTTTTCTTGCTGAAAATGTGAAAAATTATTAATTACTACGGCCAACGTGTTTCTCGCATTTAGCAGACGTGTACTTCCGGCAAACATGGCGTCGAACAGAACTGCTGCAGTTCCCGGTTCTCAAGTAAATCCCATATTTTTCTTCTTTTTTACTCCTTTGAGAGTGTAAATGTTTGTGATCACATGCTGAGCATCGTCCTGTTATGTCAGTTATTGGTGCATGTTACAAAACTAGGTTTCCAGTGTACATTTCATTGAGTAGCTGTTAGAGAAACAACAACATGTGGGCTGTAAGTGGTAGTGGCTCAGCCACGACATCAGGTATTTTTCTCGGTCTCTATCCACAAGAGTTGTATTTTAGTCTGGTTCATTGTCTAACACGATCTCTTTTGCGGCAGTCTAGGATAAAACAAAAGACATGACCAAGAAATCGACTGTGAACTCTTAATTTTGGGTAAGGAAAATTAAACCAGTAAGACGCCCTAATGTAATGTAGCCAAGGATCTCGGCTGTGATCTTTTAATATGGGGTTAGGCGTAGATCACAGCCGAGGAGTCATCCAGGTTAAAATAGTGGTATGTAAGAACAGCCTAGCGCGGAGGAACTATGTGCAACAAAAATGAACCAATACATGCATTAACAGGGCAAAACTCCAGTGAACTATGTTCACCAAGCCATCCTCTGTTCCTCTGCCAAGGTTTTCCGCATTCTGTAGCCTTTACGGCTAAGATAATTCACAGTTATGACTTACGCTTACATGACGTGTTGACATTCTGACCTACTAAACCATGTTATTTGCTCCCCGCCCATGCGCATCTGTGGTTGACCTTTCAGCTGGCTGTTAGTTCTGATAGACAGAAAGCCATGTAACTGAGGAGGTGCGAATTTGACAGAAGGCTATGGCGCAAAATGATGAACCCCACAGTTTCTGCAAACTGTCACATTAAATTTGCAGTGACAAATGAATTGAATTTGACATCCATTCCATTCAAAATTTGGCACCACAGGCATTGTTGGGCATGTAAGCCTCGATAGTTTTTTGTTGAAGGATGTGGCGTGTAAGCCAGAAGTCGAGAAACGACATAATGCAGGACAATCCATGTGCCCTGACTGTTGCCATTTGCTGTTGAAAGTAACAGTGGGCAAGTCGTCAGAAAGTCAATTTCTGGAAAGTATGGAATGTGGGGGATACGTCAAATTGAAAAGAAAAACAACCAGTTCTTTACGGCATGTAAAAAGAAAAAAAGAAAGAAAACTTGCATATTATTTTTTATCATCTATCATCACGTGGTAAGGGAGGATATCCACTATTCAGGCGTGTATAAATTATAATGGATAAAATCATACCTATATCGTCCAAAATAAATGGTGGGAGGATGAAACAGTAGCTTTTCCCAAACCGAGTGGGAGAAGGCAAAATTCACTTGTATTGGAAAGTATCGCCGTGTTTGCATCCATCTGTGGTCTTTTCAAAACATCTGGTATGTCACACTTTCAAGAGTAAAAGTCTTGTGAATTACATTTGCTGATGGTTTGCGATGTTCTGAGCAATTTTTATCTCACTCCATGTGCACCCGTGTTTGACCTTTCCAGGCCACAGCACATCGACTCAGTCATTTTAATAGCAGTTGCCACCACATACTTCTACTTGACTCTAGAATAAGTTTTCAGAATAACATTGTTGTTCAGCTTTGCAATGTTAGGGTTAAAAAAAACACAATTCTCTGGTATAGATACTCAAATTTTTGGATAAAAACTGAATTGCTTTTGGAACTATATGCATAGCGATGAGAGGTTGACTTTGATCGCCAACAGCTGCTTCAATGACAAGCATAGGCTGGCTGTAATTAAATTAAAATTAAGGTTTGAATACATGCGAACTATGGTGATAAGGGTTAGTGGGTATAAATCAATGTGGGAGTTTGCTCGTATTTAGTTTGATCAATCTTCGATATGCCTGGAAAGTGAAAGAAAAGTGGATACAACACGTACTCGCTTCCAATGAATGTTGCTTTGATACGTGCTATCCCATTGGCCTGTGTGTCTCCTGTGGACCACTGTGTGAGCTTGTAACAAATTATGAAATGTAAACAACAGTGCAATGGCCGTTCGACAGCTGTGCGCAATGGTTAATAGTGTTTCCTCACCGGCTTCAGAGGAAGAATCGTGTTGCTTGATTGCGTTAATTGCATTAATGATGGACTCCAGTAATGGTGAATTTATATTTTACGTTCAACTGCTTAAAAGTTGACAGATCGCTTTGCCAGCTGATTAAAAGTACTCACTCAGCCGTCAAATGCCAGTGCAAAAACAAGTGAATACTGCTCACAGTAAGTGCAAATGTCGTTTTCTTACATAGTCATAATCCATCCCCCATCGTTTTAATCTCTGATCCAGATTACAAGGATTAGAGACACTGTAGGAAACAACAGGATTATAGCCACCTTTGATAATACCTGTTTGACGTGCTTGAGTAATTTTGGCCATATTATTACTCAGAAAGTCAAACATTTTTAAGATTTTTTTTCAGTATTCCATTCAGTAATTATGCAAAAAATAATTCCTGCAAACCCATTTTTGAAGTAAATCTAGGAAAATAAAAATACTTTACAGTATATACGTCTGATCAGTGTTGACGTTGTCATTTGTAAACCTATATGGGCCCTACATGTCTATTTTTCATGTAATATTTGTTAGTTCCTTTTTTCCTTCTAATATTTATAACAATCAACAACTGAGCATGCGTGGTTTATTTCATTATATACCTCTGAGCGGGATAAGCCTTATCTCGCCTTATCTTGCACTTGTTTACTTTTAGTATAATGTTTATCAATTCCTCTTTTTCGTTCAGTATAACAACCAACAACTGAACATCAACCACCGTGGTTTATGTCTGTTTTATTATACAGTGTGTATCTCTGATCAGGATAATGTACTTGTGAAAGTTTATGTATGTTCCAACAATAAAATCATGATCAGAAATGAACCTCAAATAAAGTTAAACTTTCTCTCTCTCTCATACATATACCGGTACCTCATGTATACTTTCACCGATCGTTAAAAGCAGAATTAAACTGAATACCTGGTTATAGTCAGCATTTAAAATATAAATAAACTCAATCTGTACCAGAAAAAAACTCAATTTTGAGTTTGCGGTTATAAAAATTTGGACTTCTATGAATCCCAGAAGGTTGTGACATATTTTTGGATCTTGTGAGTTTCTCAACATAATTGACGTGCCAAGGGTTCAACTGGGCTCCAAACTAACCATAATTCCGAATTCGACTAGTACTGATAAAGGTCAATGTCATTGGTGGGAAATGTGCATAAAAGTCCTTGCTTACGGACAGACCATGTGTGTGGATATTAAATATGACGTATGCAGAGGGCTCTGCCGATGGAGTGGCTGAATAAAGATGCAATGTGATTATCAGGTGCAAAAATCGTCTAGGCTAAAGATGGTAGTGGTCTTCGCTTATCAGTAAATATAAACCACCCTTAGATCTTTGGGCTGATGGAATAATAAAAAAAAGGAGCATGAAATTTTTCATGAAAAAGAGGGGAAAATGCTGGCTTGTTGGTGAGATTTCCCTCAGCTGTAAGTGCTCGAATATAATGTACTTATCACACAAAAAATATGTTTGTTTGGGGGACACATTCATGGAAAGTTTTTTACATCATAACTCTTGTTGATGCACCTTTTGAATTTGAATCCTCTAGTCCTCAATTAAGCCTAATGTAGCATGTGCTGAGAGGTCGAATTGCATGAAGACCTTACTTTTTGTCGTACGACAAACTGAAGAGCCAAGCAAGCTAAACTAGCAGGTCCCACATATTTCTGTTTTCTGAACTAAACTGTCAAGATGGCATGTGTCCGTTAAAATGTGTTGTCATAAAATCGTATTGAAAACATGACATGGTCACAAGATAGTTTCTGACTTTCTCTGTTTTTATGTTAACTTAACTTTAGTCCCATTTGTCAATCTGCTGTCACATTCTAAGATCTTGATACCATTACTAGCCCGGTACAAAACTTTACACATGTACACTACTGCTGACACCTATTCACATGGTACAACTGATTGTACAGCAGTCGCATGCCACAAGTGTTAGTTTGGGGTTTTTGAAAAGCTCAGTTCGCAAGATGGTGATTTTTCAGCTTGAATAGCAACATTCATGCACATGTAAACTTTGCTGGGGCATATCTAGGAAAAATTGATAAAATGCAACTCAAAATGATGTTTTCTGAGAGCCTGTAAGTCATTAATATTTGTATGAAAAGTTGATGTTTTATTTGTAAACCATCATATGTTTCTTCACTTCACTTGTTAGTTGAAATACAGCTTGATTAGTTTGGGAGCTACATGTACCACATTGGCCTAATGTTAGTATTATGACAGTCATATCTGTGACACTGACGAAGATGACTTGCCGGATCCATTCAGTGTAAAAGGTTCAAGCGTTTCGACATTAATTCAGATAACGTTTCTAAGCATCAAGTTTGCGTTCTTATATGCGATGTAGGTGGTATAACAAGATGTATATGTAGTATAAAAAGTCTTTATCTAGCCTGTGGCTCATAGATTCTGACAACACTGGACTCTCCAAGTGTATCAAAACCGACTAAAGGAAAAAAAATAGAAATGAAAGCAACATAAATCTGCAGCAAACAAAAAAGCCGGACTTTGACTCAAAATATGACTGAAAAAGACTGAAAAATCTACCATGTATTTGTGTGTTTGTAAAAATAAATATATATATATGAATCTTTTCAGAAGCCTGATGATGAGAACGATACTCCAATTAAGGTTGATAAGTGGGATGGTTCAGCGCTTAAAAACGCCCTAGATGATGGGGCTAAAAAGGTAATGTATGCAGTGTCTTATGCTGTGGTCTTAGTGCTCTGTTGCCTTTGCATTATCTCCCTGTGAAGGTGGAGTTGAATTCCTGTAAGAATATGTGAAGCCAGGCTATACTGATGATTATTACACACCATTTTCAAGCTGTGAAATGGCTGAAGATATTGGGTTTGTTCAGTCACATGCCGTATTTGCAGAGAATGGAAGAAAAATTCATAAGTGTAGATATTATAATCAGCATCAAGTTTCTTAGGCTGAATTACGTCAATTGCGAAATAAATAAACTGAGATGCAGTGATGTTGCAGGCCACTTATTAGAAGTCACTAGTCCAGACTTACTCAGACTGCTGTTTTTACCATATAATTCAGTGTTTAGAATTAGAGAAGAAGGCCAGAAATCAAAAGTAGGCGACTATTGGAAGGAGTTATGTTACAATTACTGTAGGTTTAATGAGTTTAAAGAGTGTTCCAGTTAGACAGTGATGGGGGCAGCTGTAGACAGCTGTCTGCAGCCTGCTACTTACCCGTTTTGAACACAGATGCGCCATGTTTAATAAAAAGACTTTGTTAAGTACGGCATTAAACCCAAGCACTCACTCACTCACCCACTCACTTACCCACTCACTCACATATCACACTGTGGTCGCTCTTCTGGTTTTTCTCTCTATGCAGTTAGTCTTATGTTGTATTCATTGACAGAATCTGTGTTTCATTCTGTTGCCAGGTACTGGTAGATAAGAATGGATGCGTGGAGTCTCATAGGCTGATGGATGGCCGTCTGTCAATCTGTACCATTGCAGTAGGCTTTGCTCTCTTCGCTCTCATCTGGGATTACACAAAGCCATTCCCAGAGTCTCGTCCTATCCTCATCGTATGCGTTGTCTCGTATCCTTTCAGCATTTAACTGAGTTCATTAGTTACTTTAGAATTGTTCACTTATTTGATGGCCAATGTTTCCAATCTGTTATGTAGACACTTGCACACCATATTGGTGGAAGACAAGTCGCCCTAAGGGGATTGGGGCTGGGCAAATTGTCGCCAGCGCCCCCCAGCTGAAGTGAGATGGATGCAGTACATGGAGTAAATTTATTTCACACTAGACGTAGAACTGCTAGCGCAAAAAATAACTCTCTGCACATCAGTGTACTAAGGGTTATTGGGAGAACGGTCATTATGAGGCAAAAAAAAAGGCTTGATAGAAATTAGTGGCAAAACAAATACACTACATCAGCTGTTCGTCTTGTTTTGCTATCACCGGTATTGCCTGATATCACAGTGACTTTCCGCTGCCTGTTCGTTTCTATAAAAGCACACCCATCGCCATTCATAGCACTGCTGATTGCTGTTGTGTAATGTTGTGTCAAGGAATAAATCAGATCCCATTTGCTTTGAAACAAATACACACTTATAAGGGCTGATCAATGATTGGCTGAAAATACCCTACCAGAAGCAATCAGAATGCCGTTGGCTATTCAGAGAGTTAGTTTCTGAACACTTTTATAGTATAGTAATGCAAGGGTTATTGTGAAAGCCTACGGGCAGTATCAGCTGACAGGAACATGCTGGGGTACAAGAGCACTTGAACTGTATCAGGTTACTACATGTAAGTGTTATCTGCCTTGTTAATGCAAAACTTAAAATCATCGAAGTTAGTAGGAGTTATCTCCCTTGACTGGTCAGTTATTTTTTGCTTATGGGCATTTTAACATTGTACACTTCGTACAAGGAGAGAGGGATTTTCCTGGTGGCCTTGGAGAAGGACAAGGCAGGGATCGACCCCGACAATATATGGACCCTGTCCTCCTACCTCAAGAGGTAAGTGTCAAGAATTATTTTGGAAGAACTCAAAAAGATTATTTTTTTTTTATTTTGGCTTAAGAAAGAGATTTAACACTGTGAGAAAAGGAAAAAGCCCAATAAAACCATCAGAGTGTAGCCGGTTATTGGAGGATCTGTCCGATTTATGCCCCCAATAAACATTTGTCGTGATGGCCTGAATAAATTCCAGGCACGCAAAAGAAACAGACAAAACAATTTTCTTTCATTGCAGATACGATGACATCTATAATCTGAACATGGTTTTCACTGATGGCAAGACACAACAGAAGCGAGAAACTAACATGGCGAGATCGGTGGCCAGTTTCTTTGATGAGGAAGGAAAGCTGTGTCTGGAGATGTTTGAGCCTGAAATAAGGAAGTTACAGTCAAGTTTGTTGTCTGACAAAAAGGACAATTAAAGTCTGGAAAGTACCCAAAATGACTTTAACAGAGACATCTGCAGATTTGAAAGGAAGCCTTATACTCTAATACTTGAATGTTTTATATAAAAATACTTTTATTGTATATGTGTGTATCATCATCTAGATGTGTAAATGAATGTGTTGAGTATGTCTTAAAACGACAATCAAATAAACGAGTAATCGAGTGGTAAGTATGGGTGGAGGAATATCATTAAAGGTGGAATAATGTGGCTTTTTAAAAGTTCAGTGTACGCCATATTTCTCCTAAAACTCTTGTTTGACATGTTGTTCAGAAGGTTGTCAGCCAGTAACCATGGGTTAAATCACCTGACATTAGGTTCAACTTTAGTCTGGCCTTAACTTTGTGTTGTTCAAAGCAGCGTTAGATTTAATACAAGGCTAAGTGTACCTAACCCTGGGTTAACTTTTATTTGTCAGTTAAAATGTCAATGTCAAGCTTGATAAAACGGGTATTTTTGAACACCCATATTGTCCAAGCTATACAATGTGAATCAAGATCATCTGACGCGTGTAACACTGGTTTAATAGTATGAAACTGGAAAATGTGGGTCTTACCACTTTTTCCAAAGGAGCGTTTGATAGGTGTTGGACACCTTGTTACAGGTTTGCGACCTCAGTTTATGCAACAGTTTTACTCGAATATTGAAGACTAGGGCAGAGGGATTAAAAACATAGCAACGGTGAGATTGGAATAGTTGCTGATTGGTCACATGAATGGAAGCACATTTAACTTACAATGACATTTGAGGTACCAGGTCTCGTAGCACACCAAGAATGCAATACCTCTGCAATTCAATCACTGCCAAACAGTGGTACTGTGCTCTGCATTCATTCCTACTTCGGGATCATCACCAAAGTTTAATGCACTGGTCGTGTGCATATGGTCAATGTTTTATCCAATTCCTGCGCGGGCTTTTCGGACCGCTTTGGTGGCTTAACGGTTTGATTGTTCGCCTCAAAGTCGAGAGACTTTATATATCAAAGACTTTAAAAATGGTACTTGTTGCTGCTTGGCTTGACGCACAGCACTGAGGGTAAGAAAACCGGATTGAATAGCTCAGTGTCAGAGTAATGTGACTGCGTGGTGGTGTCATGCCTGGTGTCTTCAGCATGACACTTCAGTGGTCGGAGCACTTTGGTGGAATGGGCTGTCCCTGCCAGAAGAGGACACAGCGTATTTACACACACCCATTGACTCCTGGTCGTCTTACGACTGGAAAATTGTTGAAAAGTATCAGCATACATGCATATATATATAAACTTTTCCGTAAGGTGACCGACAATGACAAGACGGAAACACAAATATAACATAGCCTACTTTGGCAGAGGTAATAGTACAGTTCTACAGGGGGTGTGGATCGGAGTAAAGCAATGAGATTCTTGCGCTTTGCTTGCTTGCTTGCTTTACTCATTATTATTATTATTATTATTATATATTTTTATTATTATTATATATATTTTTCTTTTTGGAAGAAGCTTCATATCAGATATTTTATCCAAAAAAGTTGACCTTCACATGGAAATCCAATTGAAGTTTTACCATTATTTTAGATTAGGACCGAAAACCTGTCCCAGAATATCAGCATGGTTTGTACATGTTATGACGTTCAAAGATCGCTAAGAGTGTTCCTCAGATATACAGGTGGCCGAGGTGTTTGCCGTGCCATCACCGCACAATCACCCAGGAACGTCTCACCAAATTGACCAATGCTGTCGCTGCGGGTGATCATGGGTTTCCTCCGGGCTCTGCCTGGTTTCCTTCTACTATAATGCTGGTCGCCGTCACATAAGTGAAATGTTGTTGGCCCATGTTCCATAGAGTGGATGAATTTCTACATTTACTTTTGGCGGAGATTTACGCTGTTGGGAGTGGTTTCTGCAATTATATGCCATGTTTGATTGGCGTTCATGGGCTGGTGCCAAGAGTAAACTATCACCCTTCTCAAGATACCTGACGAATATCCTGACGAAACGCCGACGCGGAATCCGTCAGTCGAGACAGATCTGGTTTCTCTATTTCATTTTGTGTTTTATGCCGTACTCAAGAATACATGTATTTCACTGAGGACGGCTGCCATTATAGCTCGGGGGAAACCCAAGACCATGTGCCGTTTGCTGAAAGACTTTCCACACATACAACAAGAGAGGAAGCCAGCGTGAGCTTGACTTGAACACCTAGCGACGGCATTGGTGAAAGGCTCCAGAGTCATTCTGCTGCGCTTGCATTCTTACCACTAGGCCACGGAGGCCCCAACCAGATTTGAGCCCAAAACTTTAATGGCCAGGGGCAGTATATGGCCTGAATAAATGCTATAGGTGAATCACCGTCACCGTCTGCATGTCATTTTACCATCGGAACTCGTTGTTAGTACCAGAAATTGTCAAAAAAGCAGAATCATCACGAAATCAAGCCACAAACACCCATTTCCAAAACGACCGGTGACACGCAATAAGGTACCATTGACGAAGTCCGGTAACTTGAGAATAAAGTAGGATGATAGTGCGAGGAAGGTAAGGTGGCAGTAGACCTATTATTTGTTGTATGTGTGTAATTAGTAGCTGGAGAGACCTGTTAGGTCGGGTTCCCTTGCGACATGCAGATGTTTGTCGTGGATCATATTCCGATATTCGCCTAATGTAGCCTATAATTAAAGCTTTAATTACCACGTGTCGTGAACACGTTGGCATAGCAACTGAATATTATGTACAAAATTCTGACGATCAGTGTCTTACTAAGTTAACATGTGACTTATACTCAGCTCCGTAAATTCAATCGCATTCACTATCAAAGTCACAGCAAGCTCTACACACTGATATGCTTGAAGTCCTGTAGGTTATTGAAAGGAAAAGGGAGTTTTTCTGATTGAGCTTTTTCTGATTTATTATTGTAAACGTCACCAAGAACTTACATGTATTCCCTCGGGTGCCATGTTAGATAGATTACATTATGTATTTATGGAAGAGCGAGTTTATTCTTGACCCGGTTTCTGACTAACATTTTTGAAATTGATGACACGTTTTAGTATGATATATCTATAACCATTGTAAATGGAATTTACTTTATCTCTTGTAGCTCCATGATCTCATGAGAGTATGGCTGTACTTTGTCTCTTCTAGCTGTATGATCTCATGGGAGTGTGGCTTTACTTGGTCTCTTGTAGCTGTATGATCTCCTGGGAGTGTGGCTTTACTTGGTCTCTTGTAGCTGTATGATCTCATGGGAGTGTGGCTTTACTTGGTCTCTTGTAGCTGTATGATCTCATGGGAGTGTGGCTTTACTTGGTCTCTTGTAGCTGTATGATCTCATGGGAGTGTGGCTTTACTTGGTCTCTTGTAGCAGTATGATCTCATGGGAGTGTGGCTTTACTTGGTCTCTTGTAGCTGTATGATCTCATGGGAGTGTGGCTTTACTTGGTCTCTTGTAGCAGTATGATCTCATGGTAGTGTGGCTTTACTTGGTCTCTTGAGGCTGTATGATCTTGGAGTGTGGCTTTACTTGGTCTCTTGTAGCTGCATGATCTCCTGGGAGTGTGGCTTTACTTTGTCTCTTGTAGCTGTATGATCTCATAGGAGTGTGGCTTTACTTGGTCTCTTGAGGCTGTATGATCTCATGGGAGTGTGGCTTTACTTGGTCTCTTGAGGCTGTATGATCTCATGGGAGTGTGGCTTTACTTGGTCTCTTGTAGCAGTATGATCTCATGGGAGTGTGGCTTTACTTGGTCTCTTGAGGCTGTATGATCTTGGAGTGTGGCTTTACTTGGTCTCTTGTGGCTGCATGATCTCATGAGAGTATGACTGTACTTTGTCTCTTGTAGCTGTATGATCTCATGGGAGTGTGGCTTTACTTTGTCTCTTGTAGCTGTATGATCTCATGGGAGTGTGGCTTTACTTGGTCTCTTGTAGCTGTATGATCTCATGGGAGTGTGGCTTTACTTGGTCTCTTGAGGCTGTATGATCTTGGAGTGTGGCTTTACTTGGTCTCTTGTGGCTGCATGATCTCATGAGAGTATGACTGTACTTTGTCTCTTGTAGCTGTATGATCTCATGGGAGCGTGGCTTTACTTTGTCTCTTGTAGCAGTATGATCTCATGGGAGTGTGGCTTTACTTTGTCTCTTGTAGCAGTATGATCTCCTGGGAGTATGGCTTTACTTGGTCTCCTGTAGCTTTATGATCTCATAGGAGTGTGGTTTACTTTGTCGCTCGAAGCTATATGATCTCATGGGGGCGGGGGGGATATGTTTGTGTGTTTTTTGTTGTTTTGTATATTTTCACCAGCTCACATTTTTAATCAAGTGTGTGGAAATTCAACTTCAACGAAAACTAAGCACTGTCACAAAGTTTTGAATTTTGTGTTAAAAATGGCTCTTTTGAATCTTGCTATTAGAATCCTGTTTTATGCATAGGCCTACTTTCCATCAACGCTCGGAATTTTTCGAAATTTTTCTGGCGTCACACCAGGATTAAATCAGGGTTTCTACTAAAGCCACTTTTACCCCTTTCAGTGAAGAGTGAAAGGTTTATAAACTCGCATGTTAGAACATGTCATGCACTACAGATACAGGAATAAGAGGCCACGCTTGATCTCGACCTGCAGGTTTCTCTACCAGACCTGTGCATGCACACTGATGCCTCAGTCGATGTGCCCACTTCTAACTGGTTCACTCAGCGTTTCCAATGCATATTTCCCTGTTGAAACCATTTTAACAAAAATAAATCGAACAGTGTTTTACGGTAGGCCTGTTTGACTTATGCCTACTAATATCATTCTTTGCCTTTAAAACAGGCTACCAGTTAAATTAAACGGATAAATCGGCTTACATACATACTCCATCACTTAAACATGGAGATTTAGAGAATTATGACATGTGAACCTCGAAGGCCTACATTGTAAATCCCGGTACAGTTCCGTTTAACTGGCTGGTGAGTTGCAGACGACATAAAACCGCAACATCACGTGACTATGAACACGAGACCTCGTCACCACCGCGGGCGTCAGGCCGGTAGTAGTCGATGTTTACGCATTAAACCTATCAGGTGGCGTGAGTATGACAAAAAGATGTTTAAAAGTGTTATGTACAGGTGATATTGTGTAGAATATACACCCTGTCATGAAGCAGCGCTTCACATGTCTGTTGAGTAACTTCACACCAGCTGCACGTTGTGGCTCATTATCGGAGGAAAAGTTTCCCAGCCGACAAGTTATATTGATGCGGTCCTAGTTAAATTGCGCTCGTAATTACGGCCGATACACTTGTATGAGGTGATAACGAACTGATGGAGACGGTGAGAAATTGGACATACGCATGTACATTATATGCAAACCTTTACAGACACGGACCTGAAGTATAAAACCATGGATAATTAAGCCCTGTTGTTATTTAGGTTACTCGAAGTCCTCCTGAATGGCAGAGCGCGTGTAACAGATGTTGCTACAGGCCTGTATATTTGATTGAACAAGCCCAAAAAGGAACCATACCTTTGAAAGCACGGCTTCAAATGAAAGTACCGTCTGCAGATATATTTTCGACAGTTTGCGAACAAGTAATATTCCTAAAGATTCCGGTTGCACCGATTCATACAATTTCTTCCAGGGTTTGTGTCCTGGAAATCACAGCGGCACGTATACGTCTACTGCCAAAAACTTCATAGGGTATTCGGCTTATGCAGACCTTTATTTATATGTATTAAGGTCTTGCAAAATTTCATAGGGTACTCAAAGAGTCCCACAATTGACTAGTACAGATTTGTGTTTATATACAGTATTAAGGCCCGTTGCATTAAGCAGATTCGAACTGCGACCTGATGACGAGCAAAGATGACAATATTGAGGGGAGTTGGATGGCTGGGGTGATGCTGAGTATGTGTGCCCTGGGGGTAGTACTGAACATCCTGGTCATAATAGTGGTCACCCGGACACCCATGATGAGACGCAGTGCAGACCTGTTCATCGTGAATCTATCCGTCAGTAGCATCTTGCTTGCGGGCCTTTCTCTACCCCTGAAGCTGGTCGTACCTTTTGACAACCAGATTGATCTCTACGCCAGTAAGTATTTACTTTCGGTCTATGCATGAGTCCTGGGACAGATTGTTCACAATTATATTACAACTTATTCCAGGCTTAAATCTTAATACAAGTCTTGGTCTGATATAAAAGTCCAGACTAAAGTTAATACGCAGCTTAACTGCTAATACACTTTTGAAAACTTTGACTCTGGGTTTCACGAAACTTCCTAAAGTCCAGTAAAGTGCTTAAGCGGGTAGTTTTTTGCCTATGTCCAATATAGACAACATTTAAGAGAAACACTTCTGAAGTACAGTATCATGTTGCTAAAGTAAAACGCTTTTGCTTAAGTGAAAGAATATAAGACGTTTCATGAGGCCCTGATTATATACTTGTATATGCGATGTACAGATGTGTTGTCTACCTGCAGATAAAAGTGAGGTCGAGTTCACGAAACTTATGTTTTTTTAGTTTTACCAATTAACACCTTTAATTAACATATACTTCCTTAAGCAATTTGCGCATTGTTCTCGCCAAGCACCATGTAGTGTTTCAATCAAGATTTTTGGCGAAATAGTGCACGTTCTACATTGCAATTAGATATAAAAGACACAGACGTCCATAAGCAATTTACAGTATTCAGGAAGTTTTGTGAAAACCGGACCCAGTTTGCGATTGCATAAGTGGAAAATTCTTGAGTAGGCCCTATATGGCGTTAAACTACAATCAAACCAATATGTCAAGCTCTGTTAACACACATGTATATGCACGCTTGAGGTTTAATGTCGTACTTAACAAATGTTCCACCATATAACGACGTTTGTACGTATACTGTCTTCTTCTTAATGTTAAGGGCGAGTCCGTGCCGCCAGTGATGCCGCTACTAAAGTATCATGCGAAGACATGACTCCCCACCCAATCACATTATAATGACACTGGGCCAACAAGCCCTTTTTCCTTGCTCTCACCTTTCAGTGCTGAGTGCCAAGCGAAGAGAGAGAGAGAGAGAGAAACTAAAATCTTACATTTTTAAACAAAGGAGATTGCTTAACGTAAAAGAAAGTTAAACTATGAAGTAAGGTTCATTGTACAACCTATGAAAATTATGCGTAAAAATACTTTCCTTTATTAATTCAAATTTTGTTAACAGTGTTGAAAGGCATTCAAAAATTTGAATACTATGGTGAGCTTTATGGGCTACAATGACAGTATCTAGGAACTCTGACGTCACATCACCTTTTTTTATTCCTGAGTTTCATCAGAAGGAAGGAATTTTGGAGTACATTATTTTAGTAATCTTTTACTCATAGGCAAAAAGAGTTCTTCCAACACTGAGTGTCGCGATTAGGGTTGGGTTTGACGTCTGAGTTTCCAACCTCTGATGCTATGGTCCATAAAGCCCGCCGTACAATTCAAATGTTTGAGCGCCTTTAACTCTTTTCAAAAAAATCTAAAAAAAAAAAAAAAACTGAAAGTATATTCATGTATGGTTCTAAGTGGTGTATTTAGTGATGTCTAGTTCGAATTTTAGAGGTCTTTTTCTTTGTTAAATCTCCTGGCAGGTATAACAACTCACGTAACCTAAATTTACGGCCATCATCAACCACAGAAATGAGAAATTCACAAACCCGTCAAAACTAAAGCGGCACGCGCCGTGAAGACATAAACCTAAATAAGCATATGTAATCATATTACAAGCACCTGCATAAACAGTAATTACATGATCCGATCATACACGTTTTAAATGTATTGTACACCGTGAAAAAAAAATCATTTTACGAAAAAAAAATGTGCTGGCAATTTAGGCTACCGATTTTTTTGTTGTTGTTGTAAATTGGCCGATTCTTTTATTCTAACTGTAAATTTACAATTACGTAGTTCAGCAGTATGTCAGCAATGTAAATCTCTTCTGCAGGAGGCACAGATCTCTACTCAACTTTTAACAATGCTTTTATCAGACGTAAAATACACCAAAGTTGTCTATATAAGGAGAGAGAATTTATACAATGTAGTCTACCATTGAAAATATCAAGGACATATAAAGCTCTTCCCATCGGATCTGACATTGTTATGTTATCTGTCTCTCAACACGAAAGGATTCTATATAATGCAGTCAAACCCTGCCTACAATTCTGTGCGAAATGATTGACATGTATGGAATTGTGAGGCGTATATCAGAGCGTTCACAATACATCAGCATGGAGAGTAAATCTAGATCTGCAGCGACAGTGTGGTTGTTGGTGAAACCCGGCCAGTTCACAGTTAGGCTCTACTCTAACTATCGATGCATACGTAAATGCTTAAAAAATAAAAACCTACTCGCCATATAGCACCATTGCTTATGCAGGGCTAGTTTTAAACAATGCAGTAATATGTTAAATGCAAGTGATCAGAGGTGACTGATCTAGAATCGCTGCGTCATCTCCGTCATTTATAGTGCATGCGTGTGTAGGCCTACCGGATGTATGTGTAGGCCTACCGGATGTATGTGTAGGCCTACCGTATGTATGTGTAGGCCTACCGGATGTATGTGTAGGCCTACCGGATGTTTGTGTAGACCTACCGGATGTATGTATAGGCCTACCATATGTGTGTGTAGGCCTACCGGATGTTTATGTAGGCCTACTGTATAACGAATCCGTAGCAGATGTTTCATTATTGATTCGTAACTGATATTTGCCATAAAATGCAAGTACAGCCGTCACACAGCGGCAAACAAGTATACTTGGTGTGCGGTCTAACAATTCGCTCACCTACGTTGTAAAGGTAGGCTTATTGCACATAGAGGCGTGTCGTCTGCGGTCAGTTTTTTGTCCCACACTTTGCCCCATAATGTGCACGGTGGACTACATTATTATAAGCAGAACAGTTTTAAGTGTTTAAACGTGCAGTGTTGAGGACATTGCTATACTGTCAGATTTGGCAAAAACTTTGTTCAGCCAAGAATTTCCCCAAACCACGCTCCATTTAAAAACCTCCTGCAGTCACCCGCGCTTGTGAAATTTATCGAGGCTCTCAGTACAGCGGGAGCCTTTAAGCATTTCCAATTCGGCCTAGAAAATAAAGGATCCACAGTGTGCTTGCCATAAATAGACAGAAGAAAAGGTAAGGAACACAAGTATCTGCAAAAAGGCGATGGAGAAGTATTTGGTGGGTAAGCTGTCTCAAACGCCGTGACAAGTTGCCACACCAACTGCATCAGGTTTTTAAATGGAGCGCTTTGCCAAAATCTTTACCAAACCTAACGTCAGAACAAAGCACCCCACCAACACCCCACCACACCCCCCACCCCCACCCGTGTTTCTGCTTTACGCGGAGCGCAGTTTAGCATCACCTGGACTAAACTGAAATGTGCGCAATGAACTTCCAGCTTTGGACCGGGCAGCGTTTGCGACGATAAAAAGTACATGTACATTACTTCAGTAGCTGTGGGAGACATTGCAGCTGGCTTCGTAATCTCTCTTACTTGACTGAAACATTATTCCATCAAACGCCTTCACTCCAAGTTCCTCAAGTTTTAACATTGAGTACAATTTTCTTGTAAGTAAATATGGACAGAGCGTTCGGAATCTCCTGCGCTCTGCTTCATGATTGTGTCTAATTCCGCTTAACTCCGAGCTAAAAGGTGTACATTCATCGTGTTGAATTAGATAGCCACATCTGCAATCAAACCGCAACAAAATAAGATTTTGTTATCGACAACTGAAAATGTAGCATGGTCACGATTTGAATACTGATTTGAATACTCACTGAAAACTGTTGACCGCTTCTCTTTGTATGATTCCATCCTATTTTCGTACTTAATGTACTCTCTTAGTTCTTTAGTAATTTGCGTTAAACATCGTTTTGGGAATTGGCCTTGCGATTATTGACCTGGGACGTCCTTATTGGTTGACGGCTGGTATACAAATGTCTGTTTCAACGCATAAATATTGAGTATTTCTAGACCAGTGGGGTATAAAATATTGCAGTCAACATCACTGCATATTTTTTTACCTAATTCTGTTTAAGCAATGGTGCTAGGGAACGTGTGATTTGCTACTTTTTAATCATTTTCATGAACATTTAGAATAAAGCCTAACTGGGGTAAATAGACAAGAGGCGGTATTTCACCTTATTAATCTCCACGAGCTACTTTCATTTGCGAGCATATGTCAGCTATCACGTGCACTGTCGTCGCTGCTCTGGTTGTACGTCTTTAATTATACACAAATAACAGGTAGTCCAGGCGCTGGGTCCAACTGCATGGCTTATTACAGTGTAAAAAAACGTAAATGGTAAAATGGGCCGGATTCCTGCTAAGGTGCATGAAGATGTCACGTGTGACTCTCTGTAGGAAAAAATATGACCAAAAATAAAACCTAATACTTTCTCAAAAATTCATTAGTTTATCTGTACTTTTCAGGTGATGTCACATGCAAAATCACTCAATTCGTGCCTCTTTTGACGATAATGTCGGCCATATCTACGATGACTGCCATTTCTTTTGAGCGCTACTTCGCCATCGCGTGTCAGAAGATTCTCACCATCCGCAATACGCTGCTTGTCATTCTCGGTATCTGGATTGTCTCCGTTGTAACTTCTGCCCCGCAGCTCTACGAGTACTCGGCCAAGATGGTTCCAGACGAATACGGCAACGGCACTCATCTCTCCTGCGGCTCTCACGACATTCCCGAAAACTTTGAGACAATCTACGCCAGCGTCGTTCTGGCCGTCTCCTATGTCATTCCTCTGTTATTAATCTCGACGAACTACTTTCGGTTGGTGGCCTTCATGTACCGCTTGAGTAAGAGAAACAAGGGAGCTAAACCTGGCCAGGGCGGCTACACTGTCAATCGCGGCAAAGTACGAGTTCTCCATATGGCGATTCTTCTCACCTCAGTCTTCTGTCTCCTGTGGCTTACATATTTTGTCCTTTTCACAATTGAGGTAAGTACAAGTCTGTTGTGATTTATAAATACAGAAGCCTTTGGGCATATGCCTACATATTATAAGTTATCTGCGAGTAGAGAAGGGTATATGTGTATTTAAACCCCGGGTTTAAAATTTTAACCCCGAGCCTGACATACAGGGTTTAAATCTCCATATACCCTTCTCCGCATGCGGATAACGATTTTGTCGCTACACGTAAAGCTGAGCTAAGAAAAAATCTGGCCTGGTTCCTTGGCGTAGTCTGCGTAGGTTGAATGCGCCATCTGACGTCAGGGGAAGGGGAGAGAAAAAAATCATGCTAGCTATATCGACTGCAGACAGCGCTGGTACTGTGTGACGTCACAATAACGCGCACTTTTATTTGATTGGTGTGTCACGCCGTAATCAAGAATATTTCACTTATACGACAAGGACCAGCAATTTGGTACGATGAAATCGGGCAGAGCCGGGGGAAAACTTACGACCATCTGCAGGTTGCTGCAGACCTTCCCACCAGCGACGTATATGTACATGTAAGAATTAACTCAGCTGACATCTCGGGATCATGCGTTGTGACTTGCGCATTATAGCCTAAGTTAACTATCGGTATTCTGACAACTATGAGTGGTATACAGCTATGAGCATTTTGCTTTTTGACACTTTGATCTTTAACATCAGTATTATTTGATTGTTTTGCAGGAAATCACCGACACGGACAATAGCAGACACGTGTCATCGGGAGCTCACACGGCTAAACACGTGATGATGGCGTTGAGCACTATATCTAATCCAGTTCTATACTCCGTGTTCACAGAGACATTCAGGAGGAGGCTAGCGAGATATTGTCACAGTACAGAAACTGCTACCGATGACAGTTTTAACAATTTGAATCCTTCACTTAATGCTTGTGGTTCTACAACTATGCGACATTCTACGACATTTCCAGACAATAACAAGATTGGGATGGAACAGGAAGGGGAAAAGGAGAGAGAAGGCATTTACCACAAAGAGATGGAAGGCGAATGCCAGAAAGTGAAAAGCGAGTGGGAAGGCTGTTCTCATGAATGGAAAGGCGAGACGGATGACGGTTACCGAGGAGGGAACTGCAAGGCGAAAGACGTTAATCCGAAAGCGAAAGGCGAGATGGATGGTGCTGGCCAGGAAAAACAAAGCCAGAGGGAAAGCTGTAACCAGGAAGGGGAAAGCAAGACAGACGGTGCTTGCTTGGCAGGGAAAAACGAGATGGAAGGCTGTTACAAAGAACGAAAAAGCAAAACGGAAAGCGGTCACCAGACAGGGAAAAGCGAGATAGAATGGGGTTATTGGCAAGGGAAATGCGAGACGGAAAGCGGTCACCAAATAGGGAAAAGCGAAACAGAAGTGGGTTACCAGCAAAACAAATACGAGACAGAAGGCGGTCACCAGACAGGGAAAAGCGAAATAGAATGGGATTACCAAGAAGGGAAAAGCGAGAGGGAAAGCGGTCGCGAAAAGAACGGCGGGGAGGCAAGGGATGACATCGACCGAGTCAAACACATGGGAAATTGTTCCGAAGAAATGGACGGCGGAAACGACAATTACATCAATGGGATATGGTGTCCAGGGAAGGAGAACCATATTCTAGACTCGGAGGTTGAGGAGACGCCTATCACTGTGTATGTGCTTCGGAGCCCCCAGGAGAAAACCCCGACCAATGAAGACGAAATCCAGAAAGCTCAAGGCGATTGACCGACAGAATGATAGATTGATTGATTGGTTTTTAAAGCCGTGCTCATGAATTTGACGGATGTCAAGTTTTAAGGAGGAGGAAACTATAGTGCCTTGAGTAAACCATCGACCTTCGCCAAGTGTCTGACAAGGCTCTTGACTAAAAAACGAGGAGAACTGGATACGAACCCGCGACCTCACTGTGACGGCGACCTTAACATCTTCAAATAATCTGTCCTTGTGGAGACTGATCCATTCGAACATTCGAAACTTCATAGGCTTACTCTTTTCAAATTGGATTTCCACTATCCCACATATGGTTTGTCGATCATCTATAAGTACGACATATCCGAGAAAATGAACACTGTTGTTTTTCTTTTTTTTCCTTTTATCTTGTTTATTTTGTTGTTTTTGTCTTTTTCCTCGTTTATTTTTTCAGTGTGGTTTTCTCTCGTTCTACCCTGCATGATAAAATGAAGTTTATGTACTTGTGTTGTTTTATCAAAAGAAATCTACATGCGAATGTAAATGTTCTTTGGGGTTTAACGTCGTACTTAACAATCCTTCAGTCATATGACGACGAGTCATTAGGTGAGTGTACGTGTACTGTGTCAAGGCGAGTGCATGCCGCCAAAGTGCTGCCGCTACTGAAGTATCATTCCGAAGACACAAGACAGGACGCCCCACTGTAATCACATTATACTGACACTGGAACAAACAGTCCTGTTTCCATGTACTCTAACCTCTCAGCGCCAAGTCCAAGCTAGGCAGAAACAAGTACCGCTTTCAAAATCTGTCATGTGACACAATAAAAGAAAAAAAAAGCTCTTGTTAGGATGGGAACTATTTAAATAGAGCAAACATCAGCCCCGAACTAACTCTGTAGGGCTGTGATTACGCATACGTTTAAAAAGGGTTTGGTTATTGTACAGTGCAATTGCAGGATTATAAGGTATTTTGGCCGTATAAGGCCGTATAGTGGTAGAAGCGTGGATTCGTAACCTAGAGATCGGTGGCTCAAATCCCCCAGCTGGTAAGCCCCGTCAAACTTGGCGCTGTGAGCAGGGTTGCTGGGGTGACATATATTAATCCGTGGTGCTTGGGTGAACCCTGTGCGTGCGTGCGTGCGTCTCTTTTTCTGGGTAGTCAGGAGGACGTGACTAGGAAACCTTGATTGTAACAGGGTGATATAAGCGCTATCGACCTTTGGAGTGGAGGGAATCTCCCTTTCGTGTAGTGTTGTAGAAGCGTGTCTGTGAACTCGCTGCTTCAACTCTCAAGATTTTTTACACTTACACGATGGCCATCAGCTGGTAGATGGCGGTATGTATATAGTTCACCAGTTTGAATAATGGAGTCATTATTGAGTTCTCCAGTTTGAATAATGGGGTGTTACAGTAAACTTTTGATTGTATGGTGTAAGGTAGCCAGTAGTAATCCTCTCTGGGTTGTGGTCAGCTTGGGGACTAGTGTGACTCTGATTCAAATATGTGAGTGAGCCACGAGTGCTTTATGAGGGGTGATAGCGTGCATCTCTTTACCTGGCCCTATACAATCAGTGGTGTGCCACACTCATCTGTATCCTCAGCTGGAGGGGTTGGTGGACTGGTCCCGCCCTGGCCAGGTTCTTGCAGCCAAGGTGTGGTCAGAGTGCCCGTGGTCTTGTCTTGAGTAACCTCTGCAAAGGCATGCTTGGAAGACCGGGCGTTGTTACACTAGGGGACGTGTTGCTTCTCAGGTGGGTTATGTGTATACACTGGTCTGACTTCAGCAGCTCTAAATGGGTTCACCAGCCTTCTACTAAGGGAGGCAAATCTTGTAAACTGATAAAACAGCAGTGACATCTATTTGAATAACAATGTCAGATTTTATTATTTGTGACTACTGGTGTTGGTGTTGAAATCAGTGGTATTGTTATTAAGTAGGTAGAGGGCACTGCTGTTGTATCAGTTACAAGATTTGCTTTCCTGTGTACAGGGCTGGCGGACCCCATTGTACTGATACAGAAGTACTGTACAGTTTTGTTAAATGTAGGCACTATGTAGCGGCTTGTATTCTCGTGTATAAATGGAGTAGTGTTAAACAGTTACAAGTATGAAGTGTTTGGAATATAGTAACATCTTCCCTGTGTATTTCAGTGCATGTGGTAAGTAGCTGTATTTGACCGCGGTGTACGTGTAGTAGTTGGTTACATATACATCCACCGTGTAGTATAACCTATGTAAGTTATGTAATAGCAGTAAAGGTGTAGTAGTCGCAATTAGTCAGAGTACAGTGTAATGTAAGTAATGTGTGGAGTACGTGTAAGTGACAACGTAGACATACATCTTGTTTTCAATGATTCTTGCACAGATACCTTATGACCGGGGTGTCCGTCTGGTTACAGCTCTGAGATCCCGTATGGCCGGTATTGCCGGTATGTCCGTCTGATTACAGCTCTGAGGTCCCGTATGGCCCGTATGGCCGGTATGTCCGCCTGATTACAGCTCTGAGATCCCGTATGGCCCGTATTGCCGGTATGTCCGCCTGATTACAGCTCTGAGATCCCGTATGGCCCGTATTGCCGGTATGTCCGTCTGATTACAGCTCTGAGATCCCGTATGGCCCGTATTGCCGGTATGTCCGTCTGATTACAACTCTGAGATCCCGTATGGCCGGTATGTCCGCCTGATTACAGCTCTGAGATCCCGTATGGCCCGTATTGCCGGTATGTCAGTCTGATTACAGCTCTGAGATCCCGTATGGCCCGTATGGCCGGTATGTCCGTCTGATTACAGCTCTCATGTGATGGAGGGGCGGCATCACAAGCCCGGACGTGACCAGGCCCGGCTGAACAACCCAACCGTGGTGATTACGTCTGTATGGAACTGTGCATCAGGGACTGAAATTGTGGATGTGATATGCAATGTGTATAGTGTGGCCACGTGTACTGTGTTTTGTGAATTGTCTGCTCATTAAAGGTTGTACCTCTGAAGCATCGTTTGTCGTGACCTTCACGCTCAGACCATCTTGCGACATGGAGAACTATTTAAAAAGAGATGAAAATGATGAAATCAAATGGAAGAGCGTAAAGAATTTATTTCCAAATACGGCCTTTAATATTTGTTCGATTTTTTCTTTGCCGAAAAACGGGTATTTGAAAATGCTTTTGTGTGGTGGTTTTTTTTTGACAACCTCCTCTATATATTACCTTCCCCTAATAATGTTCAAAACAAGGATGTGATGTTTAACATTTATATGAATGCAAATTTATTCTTTGTCCTTACACTTGCATTTAATCTGAATTATGACTCCTGTTTACGACTGTATGCCTATAAACATTCATTATTTCATTCAAGTCTTCGCACAAAAACAACCCTTTAGTTGTACATGTATGATTTATTAATCTGTTTTGACTGGAGTTTACGCCGTATACTCAAGAATATTTCACTTGTAAGACGGCGCTCAGTCCGCGGGCTTTCTCCCACCAGAACATCAACAGGTTGCTGCAGACCTTACCCCATTCGGCCGGAGAGGAAACCAGCATGAGCTACTCTTGAACTGGCAGCGTCGATAGCAATGGTGAGAGGCTCCTTGGTCCTTCATCCCGCCGCGCTGAACACCTGAATCACCGAGACCCCCGTAGATTTATAAATCCAAAGCCACAACATACGTGCGTGACCCCTAGGGTATGACCGTTAAAACCCAAGAAGCTACATTTGATTCTTTTTTTTTACGTTATATGATTGGCTTTGAGAAACCTTGAACTCGGTTTAAAGGGAGTGAACTGCACCAGACAGTCCCTAGACCTTCTATAACCTATGCCACGCCATCTTAACTGTGTCTTAAAATACGTGATCACGTGAAAGACTTAAAAATTCAGTAACTGAAATTATCATTAAGTATTTACATAATTTTTAACATTATAGTTTTGTAGTCCTGTCGTTGCTGATCCGAGCCAATAAGCACACTCTTGATTGCGCTGGAGGTGAAAATAAAGCGAATTTAACAAAAGTGAAGTACCCACAGACGATTTTGGCACCAAAAAAATGAAAAATATAACTCTGAAGTAAAGCTCAATGCTGCATTTCTGTTTTAAGAGAGAGGATAGCGGAAGTGGAAAAGGGGTGGGAGGGGTGGGTACACATTGGCATACCTCAGTCACTAAATACGCATACAAGCCACATTCAGACAAACCACAAGCTGTCGTGGCATGCTGATTTCGGTGAAATTGTGAATATATCCCATTCGGGTCAAGCGTGGGCTGAGGCTCAGGTGCTTGGGGGTGGGGCTATAGATTAGTAAAGTAGGGGGTGGGTATACTGTATGCATGACAGACGGATCAATTGTTCCAAATCACAGTGCATGAAATCTGCTAGTTGCACATGGGTGGTCTACTCTCCCACCTGTTGGTTAAAAAAGAAAAACATCCCACAGAGTTTGTGGAGTGTTGCATAACACAATGGCACTCCTGGACGAACATCAGCGATGTACCCAGATCGTATACATGTAAACACTTTACCAGTCGGACGACAGCTTGACAGCTAAATGACCCTAAATGCATGCGTGAAAATTGGTGGTGCGTTGTTCCACCAGAATTCCTTATCTGGATATGGAGCTCTTCCGACAAAAGCTTGCTGATCAAGAGCGTCGTTATTACATTGCGTGCGACCAAGTTCATTTTCTGGATGCTAAACTGAACGAACTTTTCCGGCGATATGAACTCGCAAATGCTAGAGGGAAGCGAACATCTCGCAACAGTCTCCGTTTGCAAATGTCCGTCACCAAGAACCTTCGTATCCTGTATTACCAGTATGCACTGGCAAAGGCCGAGCTTATCAACCAACTTCGGCGACATATTTACGGTAACTATGCCACCAATATTCTCGACGAGGCGGAAAGCAGCGAATCGGAGCCGGAGAGTGATGAGAGTTGACGAATCACTTCGACTCCAAGTCGTCATTCATTGGACTAGTCTGATGCACTTCCCCTTAAAAACAAATTACGCACTCGTGGACAAAGGAAGCGAAAGGGGAAAGTTTGCACCGGTGACTTGAAATTCTGGCCTCTCTGTGTTCGTTATGAAAGTCGTGTTATGAAAGACGTGTTACGATATTGAGCTAGAAGTGGTGGATAGAACTAGACATTCTTGAACGATTGGTGACGATGATGTGTCAGTTTGCTTGTTCCAGTGAGTTTTTGCAAGAGAACTGCATGAACTTTGGTGTGCAATTCTCTGGTCACCTACGATAATATGAGTATATGCGGTCGTCCACCAGTAAGTTCAGTGCGCAAAGCATCAACCGACGTCATACTGTGACCACAATAGTAGGCAAACGTGTCCAACATCTCCCATCTGTATACGCCTACAGACGGCTTGCTTGTCACATACTGTACAAATACAACACGTGCTCCAGACTGGCTGCCATAAACAGACCATGTGTCCCTGTATGCGTATGATATTCGCAACCGCGCACACCCGGACACAGCCACTCGCATGAGGCAGTGGAAAGCCATCGAGGTGAAAAATGGCATTGGACGATAATGTAAGAACTCCGGCTGATGATTACGACTAATCTATAGCATGTTATGGACAACACCACAATCTGCACAGTATACGTACGTTACATTATGAACGTCATCCACCCCACGGACATATTAGGGTGTCAAGCAGGGCTTTGTATTAACTCCAAGTGTTAATAGACGGAGAATATTTTCCGCTGGTATCCACGCAAGCAAAGCGAGTAGGCGAGAGTAAAAGGCAATTACCCGCGATCTAATCGGATCCTCTCCATTCTACAACACTTGACGCATGGACAATATCCAGCATATGTGCAGACTTGAACAATATTGGAGATGAACTATCCGCGTTGTGATGTACAAGTAAGCTACATACTTGTAGATCTATTAGAGCAAACTTGTCGGCCTACATGCTTCTGCTCTGATCAACCTAGTTGGATTTTAATCTGAAAACAAAAGATGGCGTCATCTCACCGGATTCCAACAAATGCATGCCAATGAAGAATGAAACTGTGAACTTTTATATCGCAGATGTTATACATGTACTTATCTAAAGTATGCATGTGTTGACCACGCGCTTCTTTTCACGCATTGTTAAGTCATCAGAGCGTACTTCGCACGATTTTTTAAAAACATTTTTAAATGTATAGGCCTACATTTTGCTTTACCGTTTTAAGAAATATATATGTATATGTAAATGACGTTTTAGGCTTATATGCATTTTTTGGAGTTTGTCTATTAAAACTATTACCGTATTAAATATAAAATGTTCAACGATCATTTAGATAAAGAAACCACTTGATCTATACATCAGTAGACTCCGATGTATGTAACGCACTGGCAGTGATAAATACGGAAAGCACAACTATATTCTGCAAAGCTCTGCATATTCGGAAGCTCGAGTCTACGTGACCTCTATAGCAACAAACGTCGTGGGTGAAGAAAACTTTCCTCTAACTTTTATTGCATTGGAAATTGCCTATTCTTTAATCGCTGTCATCGATCTTGTGTCGTTTGGATTTGTATATTTTCAGCTTTCCAGACAGTCTGAATATTTCAGCTGAGCTTTCGTGGTGTTATTTTGTACAACTGGGCCTTACTGGTTGACAGCGAAATGGCAAAAAGTGACCTTACTAAAACCAATGGGCGGCCATTTTGTCTTCGACCCGAAAGGGCGGTCACGTGCCCTCCAACTTTTGAGTCGTCCTACAGAACAGCTGGAACCCAGCTATATAACTCTATGTACATGTGGGCTCGTGTGCGGATAGGTAGGCTCGTGTAGGTATGTGTAGCAATGTGTACGTACATTTAGGCTTGGGTAGTCTCTATACGACCATCACTTTTCTACACGTGCTCCTTTCAATTAATGGGTACTTTATTATTAACACAATTAAACAGTCTTCATGAAATGCCCAATAACTTATCGATTGTGTCCAACGCCGTAAGTGCAATTCATACGTTTACTTTTTGATGTACAAATATTATATTAAATGTAGGAGTAGGCGACAAGTAAGTTAAAACAATGGTGTATAAATTTTGGAGTAAGTACACATTTATTCTCATTTTCGCGAGGCCACAATATACAGACCATATACATCAACTGCACGATGGGTCAAGTTAATGACTGACTTAACATGTGAATGACAAAGCACTTTATACAGGTAATTCCACGTCTGAAAAAGCTGAATGTCGGCAACTAAACATTAATTAAATTGAATCGGTTAAAGTTAATTCTGAGATAAAAGCAACCTGAATTAACTTCAATATGGTTGCAAATTTTAGCTATTTATAATTTGATTGTTGTTTAACGCCCAATTCGAAATTTCACTTAAACAATGACGACCGTTGTTTATAACGCTTCCCACGTGACATGCAGATTATAGACATGACTGGCTGAAGACTAGTGGTCTCCTAACAAACAGTAGACGGTACACAGAACAGCCACATTCCACTTCTGACACCAAGCTCTAAGAATTTACGGAACAATTATAAAACCTTTGAACCTACCAATAGCCCCAGTGCCTATCTTCTTAGAAAGCAAAACAATGACTTTGCAATGTACTGGCATTTTAACGGACTAAATGCTTTCGATGTCCAGTGTAAGAGTAGTGGAAGACAGAACTATGAGGTGTGATGTCACTGCTTTAAGGCAACATGTTACTTATTTCTTTGATTGGCGCTTTACAACATACTCAACAATATGTAAATTATACAACTGCGTCCAGCACTGTGGTGGGAGGAAACCGGGCAAAGCCCGGATGTAAACCACGACCATCCGCAGGTTGTGGCAAAACGACAAACTGAACAGCTGTCTCTTACAAGGAATGAAATCAGGTGCACTCTCATCTTGTGAAGTGAAAAAAAAATGGTGAACAGGTAACCATAATCTACACTGAAATACTGTTACTCTCATGTTTCCCACCTATGATAGAAACCGTTTTCTTCATGCTCCTAAATCCAATGTTTACCAGCACTTTCATGAACCATTCTGTTTAAATGCAAACACGAAGAAATTAGTGGATGCTACTTTGGTAGATTATTTAGCCATCAGTTTCAGACGTAATGCAATATGAAATTCAATGTTAACATACCAAATACGTTCAAGGACTTCCTGGGAGATTGGGGTACCTTGAAGGACTTCCTGGAAGATTGGGGTTCCTTGAAGGGTTTCAAGGACCAGTGGGACACCTGTACTCCATATAAATGCAAAAGCCTTGATTCTTCTAAATTATTACAATGCACAGGAATGGACATCAGTCAAAACTTGGTTAAAAAATCACATCCACTATCGGTGAGGCAATCGTCATCAAGTCAGTTTCATTGGTAGAAATTCGTGCAAACAAAACTATGTGAGAATAAACTCGGCCATAAAGCCCTTTATAAGTGAACTGCACAGAAAGATGTAATGCATTACATGTGCACGCATGTACTGATGTCACTGAGCTGACCAGGGACCAGTTTCACAACGATGTTGTACATGTACGATAAATGCACAAACAGGACAATGCTACGGTAGGAGTGATGTACAAAATACCACAGGAGTGATGTACGATAAAAAATATCGTATGCAGCACGGGAAACTGGGCCCTGGAGATTTCAACTGATTTTTGTCAACAACACCAATCTCAGCATCAGCGCTCTTCTTGGAACAGGTGGATCCACGGTTTCTGATGAGTAACAGCCAAAGGTGGTGCTGCCTGGCTGGAAACTACCTTCAAAATCTCTTTATCAACTTTTCTTCTTCCCCATGCAAAACTGAAACACAGGAAATTCTTGAATGTATGTAACAAAAGAAAAGTGTTAAGCAAGAAACCTCTGTTGTTTTGCACATTATATGCCAGTCTTTAAAAATCTACAAACAAAATGAAGTTCATTTCATTTTACATCACACGGCACAAATTCTGTAAAACGGATCGGTAGCTAGAGACCACGTGATCTCCTTAGTAACAAACAGCGTGGGTGAAGGTTGCAATGGAAAATACCTATTTTTGAATCACTGTCAACAATCTCGTATCTTGTATCCTTTGGATTTGTATAATTTTCACCTTTCCCGATAGTCGGATTTCTGCAGAGCTTTCGCGATGTTATTTTGTACAACTAGGCGTTACTGGTCGCTAGCGAAGTGGGAAAAAAAGTGACATTTTCCCCAATGCTTTAACATTGGGTGGCCATTTTGTTTTAGACACGAAAGGGTGGTCATGTGACCCCCAACTTCGAAACGTTGCAGAATGGTTGCCAAATGATTATTGTCGCCATGACAACACGGCCAATAAAAGTGTAAAAGTCTGAAAAATTCCCTTCCCAAGGCTAGGTTTGAACCTAGGTGTCTCATGGTTGGAGTAATGCACCGTACAAGTGAACTACTTACTACACATAAATACAAACTGATCTGTCCATACCTTATCAAGCTGGTGCTTAGGTCTGGCCTGTCAATGGCTGATGTACCGCGAGTCGTCTCCCCTTGATCTGTATCTGTAATGAGGGACAGGCCAACAGGTTGTAGTCAAGGTTAGTCCCAACCTTGGGATAAGTTGTTCTCAAAAGAATGGGGTTGAGATACAAAAAGTCACTCACAACTCAGTTTAAACACATACCAGCTAACTTGTTGAAACTGCTTTTGATAATCAGCAAAAGAGGAGTTTTGAGTTCAAACACACATCACTAAATGATAAAAAGAAGTCCTACTATATCATGTGACCTGCCAAAAAAGTTTGGCATCTATTTTTACCACAATTACTGTAACATCGATTTTAGTAGAGTGGCGGTGCATGAAACAAAATAGAAAACTGAAGAGCTGAACGTCTGAAAGCTTAAGAAGTTCTTAAAGAGGTGTCAGTTGTGCCTCTGGAACATGGTGAGACAAGTTATCGGTAAATTAATGACACCAGAGTTTGCCTAATATTTGTCACAAGTCAAATGATACATGCACTTGTACTCCGCTCTCTTTACCTTTACCGACATAAAAGTTCAACTTAGAGCTCCCCTGTTACAAGCACACTTGGTTTCTCAATGTGGCCATTGTTAAGTGTACTTCTTGCTGTGAAGATAAAGCCACATCACACAGGAAAATCTGTAACATCTACTCATCCACCTATTGCATACAATTCATCGAATTCAGAAAATCACTCACTAGCGCTTGTCCCATGTTCTTCGATCGAATTCGGGTAGCTGATAACGCAAACAGCACTGTTAACAGGACTTTAGTTTCAGTTATGGCAATGATACATTACACAGTGTGAAATGAGATCACACACCCAAAAACAGTTGGAACTTTAGCCTGGACATGAAATCATATCTATTTATATAGTATACATAAGGAAAATAGCTATCTAGTTTCCACGACAACCGCAGAAATGGACAAATGTGAGTGGTGACACATCGTCATTGGTGTATCTATGTTTCCATCAAAAATTAAAATTCTGCTTGTAGCAGTTGTAGCGCGGACACGAAATCATTTCTATTTATATAGTATATGTAAGGAAAATGGCTATCTGGTAAATGAATAGAGTTGTGACACATCGTCATCTGTGTATCTATGTATCTACCAAAAATTAAAACTCTATGAGGAAAACTGTTGAAATCACAGCCTGCACACAAAATCATATTGATTTACATGGTATATAAAAGGAAAATGGCTATCTGTTTAACATGGCAACTGCAGAAATGGACAAATGTGAATGGCAACACATCATCATCTGTGTGTGTGTGTGTATGTGTGTGTGTGTGTGTGTATCCACCAAAAATTAAAGCTGTCTATGGAAAACAACTGGAGATATAGCGCGGACACGAATACGGATGGACAGACGGACAAAGTCGCTATAACATAATACGCTCCGCCTAATGGTGGGGGCATATAAAAATGAATGTGACGATTTTGCCATGGGCATGCTTTACCTCTGAGAGAATTTCATCTTACAACAGAAGCCATGGCTGAACACTCAGTTTGCTAGATACGTGAACACGACAATAAAGTAATGTCCGGCAGCAAAATGATGTCACTACTTTGCAGCATGGTAGGGTTACTTGCTTATCGTTCTAACATGTCATGTTTTTTCTCAGTATTTCCATAGTCTATACACCAAACTAAGTTAAATTTGACAGACTCACCCTACCTTGACATAAAGCAACCACGGCAGTTTGCAAAGGGACATCACTCTCGATACCTGCATATTGCACGAAGCCCTCTTTCCCTTCTCACGCAAGAGTCATGTGTACATAACGCCTAAGGGAATGGTAACCACTGCAGCTCAATACATGTATGTGCATGTAAGGCTAAGAGGGCTTCATTCCAACAGGTCCTGTACAGCTCCATGTACTGCCATTTTCGCTAATTGCACACACATCTGAGGAATTCACCACTGATTCAATTTAATTTAAGCTTCAGTATTTTGACGAAAGGAGCTGGCCTGCACACATGTATCAATCCAAAGCAATAATTTTGACTTAGACCAAATGCTTGATCTCTCCAATCAAAGAGGGAGTAATCGCCGCACAGACTGGGAGTACATGTCGGCCTTTCTTTACATCTGGAAAGAGAAAAGTCCACAGTGCACAAGAATTTTTCACTTGAACGACGGTGGTCAGGTACACGTATACAGGTGGTAGAAGCTGAAGCTCCTGGAGTAAACCTTCAACCTTCACCAGGTACCAAACAAATCTCCTGACTTAAAGCCACTCCTGAAACTGCGAAAGCTGGATCTCACAGATCAAGGGCTTGACGGTCACAGCAACTCTGCGCTTTCACCATTCCCAGGTGGAATCCTTTTCATTAAAACCAGCCTAAACTTACCAGCAAATGTCCATTAGTAAAACAATTAGTTTTTGTCATTTTAGTCAAAGATTAGATTGATTTACTTCTAGATCTGACTATAGCATGATGGACTGAGGTTCAAAACCAAGGAAGGACTTGTTTTAGAGATAAATGGCAGTGAGTATACTGATTTGTGCATGTACACGTGAACAGAAATGGTAGGAGTATAACTGGGGTATTGCGGAGGTGGGTGGTGGGGGGGTGGGGGGGGGGGGGGGAAGGGTGTTAACAATGAGATCAGCATACCCATGTACATGTAGGCCACTTCATGAAAATCCTCTCAAATTTTAGTAAATATATATACATGTGCACTGTACATGCTCGTTAAGAATTTTATCACAACTCACATACACGAACAATCTTGTTGGGCCAAGACAGAAACAGAATCATTTATAAATAATGTGTGGCTCAGGCACGCCTTGAAGATCGCGCATGAATAAGTTGTATTCAACCTTCCGAGGAATTCTGTGAGTGCCACAAGATTTGCGAGTGCAAGTAACCAATTTTCGGAACGTCTGTCTCTTGCATAGATGAAAATAATCCTTTCTTTTGATGCTCATATCCCAGCGCATTTAAACATAAAAATGCAATGGACACACTGAAGGTACATACGTGTACAGACGGCAGACAAACGATTTATCTAGCGTTAATAACTGACCAGTACCTGATTGTTAAAGTGCGAAATCCACAGCAAAGACTTCTTGCAATCTGTTATCCCAACTCCTTAATAGTTACATGTTATATCATATAGCTATCACAATACTTCCACTGTGGCATCTCTACTTCCACTGTGGCATCTCAAGTTTTCTGGCTAAGTCGAACAACTGGAGAATACTCAACTTTAAAAAATAAAATGCTATGAAAAAAGAAAATCATAATATTGATTTCAACGCGCGAATTCTTGACATATATGATGCACTTACAATTGCTGTTTGATGTGATAATGTTTAGCCGTGGGACCTCACACTGCACAACGTGGTCACAATGTACTGCGAACAACTTGGCAAAATGGCTGTAACTGTTGTATAATATTGTAACTATTCAGAAGCACATCTCTGCACACCACAGCATTGAGCACTTAAAATGCACAGGATAAAATCACTGTTACAATGGTTACCACAGAATACACTATACCCCCGACACAAAATGTGGAAGTCTCTCCACGGAAGCCTGCCAATGGCAACACAGATCAGCATATCCCATAATACATGTATGTCACCACAGGTAAACCAACCAGTTGTCAAGAAACAGGTCACCCGACCAGGTGGTTGTCACATGACACAGGCCCCTGGTGGTCAAACTTATAGGTCAGGGGTCATATCTTACTTTATCCAGTCTGCACAACTGCCTGCGAATATCCAAGTCGCGCCGGGCACAGAGTGCGCGCCTAAAGCTGCCAATGTTTCTGAACAGATTCAAACGCTCCTTCAGTTTGCACACAGATGATGCGTGGAATGCTGCTGTCTCATGGTGCAGTTTGAACCCAGAGGTGGTGGCCCTGGCGTTCCCAGGATCCGTTGTGCCCTTCTCTTCTGCTCCATCTCCATTTTCCCTGGGTTCTGACAAGTAAGTATCAAAATTCTGGTTCATACAAACAGCGATCATCAGTCGAGAGAATTATACAAAGGGTATTCTACACTAAGGCAATCATTCACAATGTGTTTAATGGAAGGTAACCTGATCCATCCTCTGAAATTTTTTAAATTTTACTTTCAACGTTAATTTATTTGAAGTTCCTCTCTCTCTGTAGTCAGAATTAAAAAATAAAATTTCTACAGACCCTATATTTTTTCTAAAAAAACACAGACGTTTTTGAAGATGGCCTAAGCTAGATTAATGTCCTGAAGGAAAATACTTGTACAGATCTTGTCCACAGATTTAACACTGTCTAGAAGCCTTAATGTGACTTAATAAAGAAGCTATGCCTAAGATTTTGAACACAAAATCAACCACTTCCACTAGAATTTTGCGATTACTTTAGAATAGCCCAAACAACTACCTTGTACACCTGGTACCTGGTTAATATTCAAAAGCCGTAACGTTTCTAAAATTTAAAACCTTTATAGCATTATAATTTTTTCAAACTTTAGAATCATTTTAACACCACGAATAACACAGCTGGGAGTCTGATACTTATTTATTTGATTGGCGTTTTACACGATACTCAAGAATATTTCATTTATACGACAGCGGCCAGTATTATGGTGGGAAGAGCCCAGGGAAACCTTTTGCAGGATGCTGGCAGACCATCCAACGTATGACTCATGTTACTGCGCTCATATGTTGGATGGTCTGCCAGCAGCCTTCAGAAGGTCGTGGGTTTCCCCCTGGGCTCTTCCCACTATAATGAGGGCCGCCCTTTAAGACACAATACAATACGTCACAACTTGGTACAGACGAGCTAACAATAAATAAGAAGAAATATTTGAGGCACACTTTTATATTTTACCCTTCTATTTATGCATATTTTCAGTCATTAGTCGAGAACATTCAGAAATGACATCATTAAGGAACATACTGGGAACACTGGACAACCTGTAATTTCCAGACTGACTGCCAGGGCTTTAGGAAAACTGTAGCTTAAAGCTATTTTTACATCACAATAAAAAAAATGAGAAGCTTTTTTTTGTACTTTTATACGTTTACTGAAAGTATTATGCCAAAGACACCAGACAGGACACCCCAACCAGTTACATTATAGGGACACCGGGCTAACCAGTCATGTTTCCTTGCTCTAACCACTCAGGGCTGAGCGCCAAGTGAAGCTGCAGCAAGTACCATTATTAAAGTCTTAGGTATGACCCACACGTATTTGATACTAAGGTCTCCAGACTCCAAGGAGGATGCTCTATTAAGCCAGGTAAGCAGTGTACGTTTATGTGATGGCTTTCAGTGCAAAGAGAAAACCAGTAAATGCCTTGTGCATACTGGTGAATACCAAGCACCTCAAGTACATTTATTTTACAGTAAGACAAGATAACCCACCCTTGGGAACCCCCTCCTTCTCTAACTCCGCTTGGCAAAGGTTCTTCAACTTGGAGAACAACTCCTCCCCCGCATATGCCTTCTCAATGCCGATGCGCTGGAAGACGCTGGCTGGTTTGAAGCGCTGGAGGGCGGAGCCTGGCTTGGTGGCGGGACGCTGGTCCTGGGTTAGGCTTGACCAATCGATGTTAAGCGCTGAGACAACTCCTGCAGCAAAAGAACCTACAATGATGACTTTGATCACAGTTTGGGTGCAACTGTCACAAAATGTCACAGACAAAGACTATCATGTTTATTTGTCGTGAAGCAATTTTAATGGGAATTTCATGTTCTGATTCCTATATGGACCTCTAACCTTTAACATCTGGTTCCTCTTCGACCCCGATATCCCCGTCATCAGAGATTGTTTCGTAATCCATGGACGTCCCGAGCAGGTCGCTCTTCTCATACCCATCCTCTTCATCTAAAACACAGAACAATACTGGAGGATGAGAAGTGGTTTTACACACATGTAAAGCACAAAATAATACTCGTGGAATACATAAGTTCTTCAATGATCATGGGACAGCACAAAATGGCGACACTTGTAATAATGTCCTCCAGGCCCAACAAACTAAAAAAAAGACAGTAATCACTTTATAATAATATCCTTCAGGCCAAACAAACAATGAGAAGACACTTATCACTTTAAAATAATGTCCCCCAGGCCCCACAAAAAATGAGAAGACACTAATCACTTTATAATAATGTCCTCCAGGCCCCACAAACAATAAGAAGGCACTTACCACTTTAAAATAATGTCCTTCAGGCCCCACAAACAATGAGAAGAGACTAATCACTTTATAATAATGTCCTCCAGACCCCACAAACACTGAGAGGACACTTAACACTTCATAATAATGTCCCCTAGGCCCCACAAACAACGAAGAAACTAATCACCTTATAATAATGTCCTCCAGGCCCCACAAACAATGAAAAGACATTTATCACTTTATAATAATGTCCTCCAGGCCCAACAAACAATGAGAAGACACTAATCACCTTATAATAATGTCCTTCAGGCCCCACAAACAATGAGAAGAGACTAATCACTTTATAATAATGTCCTCCAGACCCCACAAACACTGAGAGGACACTTAACACTTCATAATAATGTCCCCTAGGCCCCACAAACAACGAAGAAACTAATCACCTTATAATAATGTCCTCCAGGCCCAACAAACAATGAGAAGACACTAATCACAATATAATAATGTCCTTCAGGCCCCACAAACAATGAAAAGACATTTATCACTTTATAATAATGTCCCCCAGGCCCCACAAACAATGAGAAGACACTTATCACTTTAAAATAATGTCCCCCAGGCCCCACAAAAAATGAGAAGACACTAATCACTTTATAATAATGTCCTCCAGGCCCCACAAACAATAAGAAGGCACTTACCACTTTAAAATAATGTCCTTCAGGCCCCACAAACAATGAGAAGAGACTAATCACTTTATAATAATGTCCTCCAGACCCCACAAACACTGAGAGGACACTTAACACTTCATAATAATGTCCCCTAGGCCCCACAAACAACGAAGAAACTAATCACCTTATAATAATGTCCTCCAGGCCCCACAAACAATGAAAAGACATTTATCACTTTATAATAATGTCCTCCAGGCCCAACAAACAATGAGAAGACACTAATCACAATATAATAATGTCCTTCAGGCCCCACAAACAATGAGAAGAGACTAATCACTTTATAATAATGTCCTCCAGACCCCACAAACACTGAGAGGACACTTAACACTTCATAATAATGTCCCCTAGGCCCCACAAACAACGAAGAAACTAATCACCTTATAATAATGTCCTCCAGGCCCAACAAACAATGAGAAGACACTAATCACAATATAATAATGTCCTTCAGGCCCCACAAACAATGAAAAGACATTTATCACTTTATAATAATGTCCCCCAGGCCCCACAAACAATGAGAAGACACTTATCACTTTATAATAATGTCCTCCAGGCCAAACAAACAATGAGAAGACACTAATCACTTTATAATAATGTCCTCCAGGCCCCACAAACAATGAGAAGACACTTATCACTTTATAAGAATGTCCTCCAGGCCAAACAAACAATGAGAAGACACTTATCACTTTATAATAATGTCCTCCAGGCCCCACAAACAATGAGAAGACACTAATCACTTTATAATAATGTCCTCCAGGCCCCACAAACGATGACAAGACACTAATCACTTCATAATAATGTCTTCCAGGCCCAACAAAAAAACGAGAAGAGACTAATCACTGTCTAATAATGCCCCCAAGGCCCCACAAACAATAAGAAGACACTAATCACCTTATAATAATGTCCTCCATGCCCCACAAACAATGAGAAGACACTTATCACTTTATAATAATGTCCTCCAGGCCCCACAAACAATGAGAAGACACTTATCACTTTATAATAATGTCCTCCAGGCCCCACAAACAATAAGAAGGCATTCATCACTTTACAATATTGTCCCCCCAGGCCCCACAAACAATAAGAAGACACTTATCACTTTATAATAATGTCCTCCAGGCCAAACAAACAATGAGAAGACACTAATCACTTCATAATAATGTCCTCCAGGCCCCACAAACAATGAGAAGACACTTATCACTTCATAATAATGTCCTCCAGGCCAAACAAACAATGAGAAGCCATTCATCACTTTATAATAATGTCCTCCAGGCCCCACAAACGATGACAAGACATTTATCACTTCATAATAATGTCTTCCAGGCCCAACAAAAAAACGAGAAGAGACTAATCACTGTCTAATAATGGTCCCAGGCACCACAAACAATAAGAAGGCACTAATCAGCTTAGAATAATGTCATCAAGGCCCAAGAAGAAGGTGGAAGGTGAGGTGTAGAATATATGCTGGTAGATAATGCCTTCTAAGGGCCAGGGATCGATAGCCTAAATAGATTGTAAATCACTAAAATCGCGATCAAAGTTCAAACTTACAACACCCTCTTGAGCAGAAGGATTGTAAGCTGTGATAGTTGTAACTCACAATCATCAGAAATTACAACTGGGTCAACCCTGTTGTAAATATTCTCAATTGCCTCCATTTTTACAAATGACTGTAAACTTAATTGTATAGTTTACAGTTGATTGTAGCTATGATCTCTTTGTGCAAGAGGACCAAGGATTTAACCTACACACTTTATGTGCAAGCGAGAGAACTTTGTACAAGTGACACTGATTTTCAAGGCACAATTTCTAAACCCTTCCCCTACAGTTTGATGGTTCAATCGATTGATGGTGTTTTAACGTCATCCACAAGATAAAGTTTCACTTGGATGACATCAGTCAGGTACTTGGGTGGACGACACTGGAGTAACCCAGTAGTCCACAGACTCCCATAAGGCACCATGTTCCATCAGAGCACAGAGTGTGAAAACTGAAGTGCAAATACTATATGGTATGTCAGAAACACAAGTATGATCAAAATCCAGGTTGAACACATTTATCTGCTGTAAATGCCAGATTCTAGTGCAAATATAATTATTAAACATGTATTACACCCTTATTTATAACATTAGCACACAGAGACCATATATACTAAGGGGTGGTCCCAAATACCCACCATACCAAAAAATCGTTACGATAAAAAAAAGTGTCAAAGATCATCTTTACAATTTACTTTTCACACCCTTTCATGTGCAGTTTTATGTTTTCTCCTCCGTATCTTATTTACTTGATGGTCCTTCCACACCATACTTGAGGACTATTCAGTTTAATATATGACACATTTCTAACTCAGTTTTTTTAGTTGGAGAAAACCGGAGTGCCTGATGTATACCACTAATCTGATGCCTGCCTCAAATGATCTGGGTAGTATTTGATTCTACAGGTGAACATCAAGCCAACATTCCCTTAAAATCTAATATTTTGTCATTCTTCACACATACACGTATTAACAGACTTACCTGGATACACACTTTGTGCTTTATTTCCATCTGGCTGGTTAATTTCCGAGGTGGCATCTCCCCTGTCGTGTCTGTCCCAGGCGTGTAATGTGGCAGGCTCTGCAGACCCGTATCTTCTCCTTAAAAACATATAAACATTTATTTACTTACTTGACTGTCGTTTTAATACCATGCAAAAAAGTTTTCAGCTGGAGAGATTTATAGGTGAAAGAAACTTGAGTGCCCTTGGTAAACCACTGACCTTTGGCAAGTTACTGACGAACAGATATGAACACCATATTGGTAGAGAACAAGTGATCTTGCTCAACGGGACCCAAGGGTATCATCAACCACTTATTGTCATCAACGAGACACAACAAATTTCCTGCCCAAGGCCAGGTTTGAACCTGCTCCTCACATGTCTTCATGACTGAAGGGGAAGCTCCTAAACACTTAGACCAATAACCACAGATGATACACACATATATCCTGTATGGGTGTGGTTTGCAGCTCTGGCAAGAGTACCCTAATTGCTCAACTTTTCGCACATGAAAGAGCAACTTTCAGTGCTATTTATGTACATTTATAATTTGAGTCTGGGCACAAAACTACATTGGTTGGATTGGCCAATTTCAGGTCTTTACAAACAGTATAATTTCATCAGTCAACATTGAATAATGCCTTCAGAATATGCTTGAAAAATCACCTTGCAAACACGCGAAAAGTTTGAAAAATTATAGTATGTTCACACTTTAAACTGATAGTTTTAATCAAGAATCAAGGTCATGTAGGGACAAAAAAAAATATAGTACATCTTTTTCCTAAATGTAACTGTCCAGTAAAGACAAAGAAGAGTGTAAATTTGTAAAACTTGTCAATTTGTCACCATTTTTATTTTGCCTTTCTTCACGCATTGTTATTCCTACCATGAACAATTCATCCTTTGTCTCTTGTTTCATATTCCTAATAAAACAAGCACAAACCTGTCATCTTTGCGAGGGTCATAACTCGAATGTCTACTAGAGTGCCGACTGGAATGCCGAGAGCGATGTCCTCTGTCATCCCGTGTCCTCTCCTCACGGCTTCTTGCACGGCCTCTCTCATCAAGCACCCGGTCGTCACGCAAACGATCGCGCCTGCTTCCATGACTACTGCGGCTCGGGCTTCGTCGACATCGATCCTGGTTTGAACGTATTGACTGGCTGTCACAGTTTTCCATATCAGTATTTTTTGTTCGACTTGCGAATGGTGCCGCCTGAAAAACATTACATCATACATGTCGACAACCACTTTGTTTGCGCTCGTAAGTTGGATTTTTATGTATTCATTTATTATACCTTCTAAAGAATTCAGATTGGTCTTTTTACAATGTACATGGATTACAAAACCAATTCCTGACATTTTAATCACACGATAGTGGCGATGAGGGGCAAAGGAGGACAACTTTAGCTTTCATCTACTTGTATATACCAAAGACAATCCTCCTACTGCACAGAACTAAAGCCAGACTAGAACACACAGCCTCAATCTCAGCTAGACAAATTTTAAAGGTCTACATTTCTACCATACAAGAACAGTACAGAAGAACCTGCCATGTCTCCAGACAAACATCTAAAACACAACCTGAATGTAGGAGTTACAAGATGAGCTCTAGAAGTCAATCAGGCATGAAAACATTTGTATCTTTCTTTTATTTGATTGTTATTGCTATGATTATGAGAACAGAAATTTTTTACACAACCACTAATCACTATTATAAATAACAACTGCACCTAAACAGCAAGAAAACTATATCAATATGGGTGGATATACTGATCTTGGAGGCCTGCATACTTACAATCCATGAGGTAACTCAGACACAGTAAAGGGTTGCCGTATGTAAAATGTTTACACAAAACAGAAGGTGACAATTGTTACCTCTGGCCTTCCCAGAATCTCATCAGCATCATCTGCACTGGACCAATCACTGTAAACTTCTCCACCTGCTGACTTCAGCTCTTCTTTATCTGACATGTCACCTGAAACAACAATGTCTTTATAGTGTCACGCAACCATACCTGGCCTACAGCAGGCTGACTGGTAACATAACTCAACTGTTTAAAATTTTGTCAAAGAACAGCACCTTTTTTACACCCAAAACACATATCCCTCCCTCCTCTTCCAAATAAAACAAGATTTGATTAAAAGCAGTCCAGTTGTTCAGGCAATACCTTGTTGACAGGCAGTACAGCCAATGGAATAAATGGCTACAACACGGTGAATTGGACAAACCAAACAGGATGGCTAATTTGATGAGTGAAACAGACAAACAGCACCAAAATCTAATCTGTTATTAAGATCTCACCAAATTTGATTAAATTTCACCCAGTAGTTTGAAAATATCTTTAGACAAGTGTGTCTAAACATATACTATGTCTTCTTGTGGTATTTATTTATTTGATTGGTGTTTTACGCTGTACTCAAGAATATTCTTCTTATGGTATGGCATGCCCATGCTGTCGAGGTGCTGCCACCACTGAAGTATCATGCCGAAGATACCAGACATGACACCTCACCTAGTCTCACTGCACTATTCCTTGCTCTAACCATGAGCACCAAGCAAGGTAACCATGTGTAAGGTCTATTTTTAAATTACCACGTTTAAAGCCTTTGGTATGACCCGACCCCATGTTTGACCCCAGATCTCCAGACACTGAGGTGGACACTCTAACCAATAGGCCAATGACGCCACACTGTAAACATATGGATTTACCACTACATGTACCTGTGAAGGGCACTGATCCTGATCTCAACTGGTCTTCCCTCTTCAACTCAGCCTGGGGTGTTTCTGTGAGGGTGCCTAAGAAATCAACCAACATAGAAAGTTGAAGATGACATTCAACTTCGAAGGTGACCAAAAAATGTTTATGCATGAAAGACCATTAGAGTTTAAGCGTTAGATATATATGTGCACGAGAACAAATGTATATATGCAGTGATAAGGTATCACACATAAACGTTAAAAGGCACACCTTCTGTTTTTGTGATGTTGCATAGCTGAGAGATCACAGGTCAAAGTAAACAAAATTGCGTACGTTGAGAAAATCGAAAAACAGCACCATATTATGAATTTCGATCAATCTGGTACAAGATATTTCTGTAAAATGTAAATGCAGTGGTTTCAGCCCGCTGTTTCCAACAGCTTCGTAAGAATTCCAGATTAAAAGCTGAATCATTGAGTTACCAAGCTCATCAGACCCTTTATTACAGAATCTTTACATACCTCATCCAAAATTATATTAATTTTTTTCCTTATTATTTCCTCTTAATACAAAACAGCTTCAGTAATATTCACTACTTCACCACTAAAACTTTCTGATCACGGAGAGTTTGCCATTAAACAGCTTCAACTTTTAAATGTTTGTAGGTTGTCTTGGTAAGAAGAAAGAGCTGGAGTTCTCCATCATTCAAACAACACTGACCATCATTCACACATCAGAGACCTTCAGAGAGCTCTAGTTACCCGGACATTCTCACAATCCTGACCTTCCGACAGCTCTGGTTACCGTAATTATCTCACAATCCTGACCTTCCCAGAGCTCTAGTTACCCGGACATTCTCACAAACCTGACGTTGAGAGAGCTCTGGTTACCTTAATTTTCTCACAATCCTGACCTTCAGAGAGCTCTAGTTACCCAGACATTCTCACAATACTGGCTTTATCACAATGCTGACCTTCATAGAGCTCTAGTTACCCAGACATTCTCACAATACTGACCTTCAGAAAGCTCTAGTTACCCAGTCATTCTCACAATACTGACCTTCAGAAAGCTCTAGTTACCCAGATATTCTCACAATACTGACTTTCAGAGAGCTCTAGCTACCCCAACATTCTTACAATACTGACCTTCAGAGAGCTCTATCATCTTCTGTTTCTTCCTGTCACCGTCCTCGGGTCCCGGGGTTGACAAAGCCTCAGGGGAGAGGCGTCTCTTAGTCTTCTGCGACATATCAGCATCCTGTAAACAATGTAACAAGCATGAAGTCACAGTGTTAATCAGTAAGAGGAGTAGACACAGACCTAAAAAGCCACAACCATGTTTTCTGATGTAGCCTGTAACTTTATAATAAATCGATTTTTAATCTGGAATTCTTACAGGGATTCATTCCATGGGATGTGCCATGTTAGAGCAACCGGTACCACAATCCTACAGAGATACAGGTAAATAGTGTCTGAATGATCGAAGTTGATAACACAGCAGCGCTTTCTATTTATCAATATGTGCGCTAATACTTAAGACTGCGATATCTCATTTATGTAACATCACAAAGACAAACGGTAATGCTTTTTCCTCACAATAAAAAATCCATGTATGAATTTAGTCTGGAGGCAATTCAAAGCAAAGGCGATTCCACAAATAAAGGTAAATACACTGGTATCTAAGGCTAGTGTGAAAAAAAAGAAAAAAAAAAGATTGTTTAATTTGACAAAGGTTTAATTAATCAATCTTTGTTTTTTCTTTTTTTTTTTTCGGTAGAGCAGTCACTTTTAAAAGTTACCCGTTCATCATTTTTTTTCTGTGCACCACCTTCAACCTGCTCATCGTCGCTCTCCACAGCAAAAGGGTCATACTTTTCTGACCTATCTCTCTTTTTATCACGGGCTTCAGGACTCTGAGGGGTGGGTGAGTCTTTCCTCTCCTTTTCACCCACCACCTCACTTTCTCTTTCTAAACTCTTCGAGTGACCCTTAGCACTTCCCTTTGAGCTTGCTTTGTCACTCTCGTTGTCGCCTCGCTGCAATAAGCTCTTCTGCACGGCAACCCTACGCCGCCTCTCCCTCCCTCGACCTCGATCGCCTTCCCCGTACTCAGAATGGGGTCGGTCACCATGTCGACTGCACCCACTCACTGACCCCTTGTCATCCCAGTCGCCTTTCAGCCAAGCCTTCTCGCTCTGAGTGTCTCTGTCTCTCTCCTGGTCATGAGTCCAACCTTTCTCACCGGGCAAAATTTTTTCACTCAATGTTTCACTGTCCCTTTCTCTTTCACGATTGGCTGATCTTTCCCTGCGTGACTCTCGATCCTTGGCCGATTCTCTACTGCCACTCTTCACACTCTCACGGTCTACCTCTCTCTCCCCACCCTCTTTACTCGCTCCGCCCAGGGACTTCTCTCTGTTTCCATCTTCCTTCAACTTCTCTCGTTCTTTATCCTCGTCTTTATCTGCACCTGCCCCTCTAGAATGGTCCCGTCCTCTCTTTCTGCCCCCGGGGCGATCAATCTCCTCTCCTTTCTTCCTCCTATCTCGCCTCTGGTCTCCTTCCACTTCGCCTTCTTTTTCCCAGCTGCGGCTGTCACCTCGCAGCACACCATCTTTAACACTCTCTTGATTTCCAGTACGCTCTCGAGATTTATCTGCTTCTCTTTTAAACCGATCCCCTTCTGAGTCTCGGCCGCGTTTTCCTAAACGTTCGATATCTTGATCCCGCCTGCTGCGGTCCATTTCCTGAGACTGGTCCCGTCTCCGTACCTCCGCTCTCTCCCAGTCAGCACCTCTGGTCTCGTCTAAGTTACTACCGCTACGCAGTGAAGTAGCGGACGGAGAATGGTCACGTAATCTCTTAGAGGGAGGTGACTGAGTTTTGTCATCATCAAGGTCAAAAGGTCGCTTGCTGCAACAACATAAACGTCTACAGTTGTAACGTGAACGAAAATATGCATTTCAAGGTTGAAGAAAGCGAAGAGTGAATGCATATTTAATTATCCAAATCAATATATTATAGTCACCAAAAGAAAAAAAAAGGTTCCTTGATAGTTTTCATGTCGAGTTAGAGGGCTTAAGAGGTTCTTACAATGGAACATTAACAAAGTTTGAGTAAAAAACTGATAACTCCATTCTATTTTTTGTTTTAAACTATTTGTCTACTGTTTTAAACTATTACAACTAACATATATATATAAATATATATATATATATATATATTCAAGATATCATCAAATAGGTGGAAACAAATGCCCCATTTTTGAAAGAGCAAAATGCAAATTTAAACACTGCCAAGAATTCAATGGGGAGGAGGTGAAACTGTTGCAATCCTTTGAGAAGGTGCTAGTGTGATGCAGGACCTTTAGTCATTTTTATGTCAAAAATTTATTGCAGCCCAATCAGTCAGTTTCTTCTATAACATTGTTTTGTTTTTAATGGGATTTAAGGAATGTGTTTAATGGTATTTCATCTGACATACACTTCACGTTAGTGTCTTCTTTCCCTTTAAATTGTGTGGTACTTCCAAGCAGCTGCACAGGTCTGGGCGGTATTAAATGTACTAGCAATGTGTAGGCTATAAGGAACAGCAAGTCACAGTGTCAACCTTTGGTCACTGTACGGTACCAACATGAAATTGCCACACTTTAGAAGTTCTGTAAAACTACTCTACCCCTACATGCTCCACACAGTCAGAGGGCAAGGCATGGTTTCAAGAAACTTCATTAGAAGTTCTGTAAAACAACTCTTCCCCTACATGCTCCTTCACGGTTAGAAGGCAAAGCCTGGTTTCCTGAAACTTCCTCAGAAGTTCTGTAAAACTACTCTACCCCTACATGCTCCTACACGGTTAGAAGGCAGGGCCTGGTTTCCTGAAACTTCCTCAGAAGTTCTGTAAAACTACTCTACCCCTACATGCTCCTTCACGGTTAGAAGGCAGGGCCTGGTTTCCTGAAACTTCCTCAGAAGTTCTGTAAAACTACTCTACCCCTACATGCTCCTTCACGGTTAGAAGGCAGGGCCTGGTTTCCTGAAACTTCCTCAGAAGTTCTGTAAAACTACTCTACCCCTACATGCTCCTTCACGGTTAGAAGGCAGGGCCTGGTTTCCTGAAACTTCCTCAGAAGTTCTGTAAAACTACTCTACCCCTACATGCTCCTTCACGGTTAGAAGGCAGGGCCTGGTTTCCTGAAACTTCCTCAGAAGTTCTGTAAAACTACTCTACCCCTACATGCTCCTACACGGTTAGAAGGCAGGGCCTGGTTTCCTGAAACTTCCTCAGAAGTTCTGTAAAACCACTCTACCCCTACATGCTCCTACACGGTTAGAAGGCAGGGCCTGGTTTCCTGAAACTTCCTCAGAAGTTCTGTAAAACCACTCTACCCCTACAAGCTCCTACACGGTTAGAAGGCAGGGCCTGGTTTTCTGAAACTTCCTCAGAAGTTCTGTAAAACCACTCTACCCCTACATGCTCCTACACGGTTAGAAGGCAGGGCCTGGTTTCCTGAAACTTCCTCAGAAGTTCTGTACAACTACTCTACCCCTACATGCTCCTTCACGGTTAGAAGGCAGGGCCTGGTTTCATAAAACTTCTTTAGAAGTTCTGTAAAACTACTCTACCCCTACATGCTCCACACAGTTAGAGGGCAAAGCCTGGTTTCCTGAAACTTCCTCAGAAGTTCTGTAAAACTACTCTACCCCTACATGCTCCACACAGTTAGAAGGCAAAGCCTGGTTTCCTGAAACTTCCTCAGAAGCTCTGTAAAACATGCTCTTACACAGATAGATTCTTTTTAAAATCTCTCTTAGCAGTACAAAGCAGAACTGTAACGGTCACAGAACTATTACATCTTTGTTGTTTATCTGGACATCATACCGTAAGTTGTCCCTCCTGTCCATGCGTTCATCTCTTCGCAAAAGCCTTTCGTCCATGTGATCGTCTCGACGTCCTCGCTCAAATGCCTCCTCCCCACGCTCCAGGCGATCATCGCGGCGGTCCCCTCTCTCCTCGCGGCGGAGATCCACATACAGACTGTCCCGTGGATTACTTGGTTCACGGCGATCTCTATAGTCACCTTCCAGACGAAGACGCAGCATTTCATCCCTGTCCATTCGCCGAAACATTGCCGGGTCTTCGAATCGGCGGCCATCCCTTATGTCAAGGAATTCCCCGCGTCGCCCCATTCTCAGATCGCCGCGCCGGTCATCTCGCCCCCGTGGCCCCCACTCATCCCGGAAGTCCAGGTGGCGACCTTCCCAGTCACCACGGCGACCAAGCCGATCAGGAAGATCATCATCATAGCCACCTGAACACAAAGCACACTTGCAATACACACGTAAACAATGTATGACTTCAAGTTTTTGACAGGCTATCTTCTGTCAAAATAGCCTTCGAGGTTTAAATCAGTAAGCAATATGCATTTGGGCTTTTCGACATGTCACATAGGCTGTGAGCTGTCAAAATGGCCTACAGTTTGAATTCCCAAGAAAATATGTGGTTTCAAGTTTTAGACAAGCTATCATTTGTTAAAATAACCTTTAAATAGGTTAAGATTTCTTAATGCTGGCCTTAATCCTCAACGAATTTGACCAGTAAAGAATACATTTGGATGCAATATGAAATCAACATTCATAAAATTTATTCATTTGTTTGACTGGTGTTTTACGCCGTACTCAACAATATTTTACTCAGAAGACGGCCAGCATTATGGTGGGAGGAAAATGCGCAGAGCCCAAAGGAAACCCACGACCAGCCGGCAGGTTGCTGCCAGCCAGAGTTCACAGTAGGGCACTTAAGAATTTCACAGAAATTGTAGAACAGATCAGCTAGCACTTCTGCCAAATCATTCACTACATGTGTATGTATGTCTGTAATGGGATTTGTTTTACAGAGAGGCTATCTTTTGTCAAAATGTACAGTATCATGTTTTAGACAGAGTATCCTATGTCAAAATGACCTTCAGCAGTAACGATTTTCAGTATTCAGATTTTCTTGAGTTTATACAGTAACTAAACAATGTCAAACATTAGTGGAGTTTTTTCCTTCTTTTTTTCTTTAAATTTTTAGACAAATTTAACCAGCTCACAACAAACTAACTGGGTAACGCCAAAAATCATTCGACCTTTGGGTGTCACTCTCCTGTCATAATACTTCATACCAGGGCCTAATCTGACCTCAGAAGGGCAGGGGGTGGAACCACCGGTGAAGGGCACATCATTGTTGAATATTTCGATTCTCATACATTTTTAAGGACCTCATTTCCTATGGTTGACCTCCACCCCACGTGCACACCACAACACGTACCTTGCCCGAAAATTCAGTCTTTAGATGGCTTGTATTTACTGATATGTAGAGAACTCTGCCATCCGGGATGACATGCATCTGATCATCACATTGTATCATAGCTACCCCAGACCATCATTAAAAAGTTGTTTGTTGCGGGTAACAAATCCTGTTTTTTGAAGTGGGTTCGGTCGGTGGGCATTTCTTTTTTGAAAGTAAATTGAAAGTAATTCCCGGCCCGCATATTGCTAACTGAATTATCGTAGGTCCAATTTTCGTCACCTGCTTCAGGGCGTACATTTCCAATTTTAATTGCTGTTTAAAAACTTTGTTGTTTTCATAACCAAGTTCTTTCACACTGAAGTCAAATATTCCTTCTTGATTCTGGATTCAACATCAAATTTGAGTAAATTTACCAACTTTAAACCTAAACAACTGAAGTTAAAGGCATTCATTGCTTTCACCACTGTGGGAAAGGGACGCCAATTCGCCCAAATTTAATGTTCTCTGCATATGAGTAAATACAAGCCATCCAAGGACTGAAGGTTCGGGCTAGGTACGTGTTGTGGTGTACATGTGGGGTGGTGTGCATGTGGGGTGGAGGTCAACCTTAGGAACCAAGGCCCTTAAAAATGTATGAGAATCGAAATATTCAACAATGAGGTGCCCTTCACTGATGGTTCCACCCCCTGCCCTGCTGATGCCAGATTAGGCCCTGACTGTCGGTTAAAATTAGATTTACCTCTTCCTGGGAAACGATCCCCTGCCAAGCCGCGCGAGCTCAGTGCTGCAATGAACAGACAAGTCACCTTTATACACATGACATCGATGAATCAATAAACAGAGAAATCATCTTTATACACATGACATCGCTGAATCAATGAACAGAGAAATCATCTTTATACACATGACACCACTGAATCAATGAACAGACAAGTCACCTTTATACACATGACATTGCTGAATCAATGAACAGAGAAATCATCTTTATACATATGACATCGCTGAATCAATGAACAGAGAAATCATCTTTATACACATGACACCACTGAATCAATGAACAGACAAGTCACCTTTATACACATGACATCGCTAAATCAATGAACAGAGAAATCATCTTTATACACATGACATCGCTGAATCAATGAACAGAGAAATCATCTTTATACACATGACATCGCTGAATCAATGAACAGAGAAATCATCTTTATACACATGACATCGCTGAATCAATGAACAGAGAAATCATCTTTATACACATGACATCACTGAATCAATGAACAGAGAAATCATCTTTATACACATGACATCGCTGAATCAATGAACAGAGAAATCATCTTTATGCACATGACATCACTGAATTAATGAACAGAGAAATCATCTTTATACACATGACATCGCTGAATCACTGCCAATGAGGCGCTACACCATCCATTTATCTTTTAAACACGTTCCCAATGCCGTAACAAAACTTCCATTAAAAAAACATTCATTAGCTGATGGTTGTTTTTTTTTTTTCAACTGAATGTAGATACATCTAAACAATTTGAATTACTTTATTGTTATTTTTTAGTGATGTTTTTTTTCGTTCTTTTTTTTTCAACTGAACAAAGATACATGTACATTTGAAGAATCTGAATTATTTTTTTTATTATTTTTTCTTCTTTATAGATAGCGTTTTCTATTTTCTTTATTTGGTTCAGAGGGGGATGAAGGGGGCTTAATGTGGCTGATTTATCTTCTGTAAAACTAGCTCATTTCCGCATATAACCATGAACCACAAATTTCACACTTCAATCAAATGTACATGTATATATGCATATGGGCTGAGGTAAACTGAGGAATTTCAGAGTCTACTCTTACCTGCACCACCAAAATCCCTCTCCCACGGGGGTGCTGAGACCCCCAAACCCCGGGGGTCACGGCCAACAAGGGGCCCTCCTCTACCTGTGGCAATTACAGTATCAATGAAACATAATGTTTGTTTTTACTTCATATTTCTATCGTACACGTACTTTAACATGTAGGGTAACAAAAAAGAAAAAGATTTACACTGGTCCTGTCGACCTTGAAAAAATAGGTCCATGTCAAGGTCAAAAATATTATAAGGGTTTTCCAAATACACTTTCACGTTGGTAAACAGGACCAAACAAATTCAAGAAATAATGTGTTTACAATCCTACAACTGCATGTAACAAGTTTACATGCAGTTGTAAATCAAATGGCCCTACTCTTGTAGAGGAAGGTCACTGGACATAAACTGAGATCTTCATCATAACCAAGTCGATGTGTGGTTATAAGTCTGGGAAACTTCAAGGAACATGCCAAGCCACCCTGTATCACAATTCTGGTTGACAGGTAATTTACAAAGCCCTAATTCAACACTGAATCTTGTGAAACATTAGAAAATGAAAGAAAAAACAAACAAAACACAAACAACCTTAATGTTTTACAATGTCAGGAAAACAGTTGTGACATGGGATCTATGCAGGACTCCTTACCATCATCAAACCTGTCAGGACGTCCCGAGAATCTGTCTCTGCCAAACCTCTCCCTCTCAAATCCTTCACGACCCCTTAGTCTGTCAGTCTCACGCTCAAATCGAGCTCGCTCCATCTCAAACAGGCGCTCCTGTTCCAGTCGGGAAGTCGGCCCTTCATCGTAGAGAGGTGGCCGAAGGTCTGGGAATCGTGCCAGGCGTTCCCGGTCTCGCGGATCCATGAAGCGCTCCAGTCTTCCGGGACCATCAGGGTCCAGGTCTCGGCGTCCCAGGCCAGGCTCGAAGTCATCACGGTAACGACCTTCACGGCTTCTACGGCCTGAGGGTGATGAGGATCCAGGAGGTCGGCTGAATTCGTCATCTCCACGGCGACGCATACTGGAGGGGAATGCCGGATCATCCCGTGAACTCCTGGCAAAGCGCGGCGGCGAACCTCTCATCCCTGGGCGAAACACTTCTGGAGGGCTCTCGGGTCTGCGTTGGGGTGTGCCCGGGCGGCGGGAATCCCCACTCCTTGAGCGAGCAGCAAAGTCCTGAGGGGATGAATGTCGCTTGTCCCTTCCCCTGGAAGGTGGGAGCTCAGGGGAGCTGGGGCGCAACCTCGAGGTCTCAGCCATCACACGACTTCGTCCTTTCTCCTCTGGTTCGTTCGGTGATTGCTCCCAGTCTACTTGGCCCTTCTGACCTTTACGTCCCTCCTTACGCTTGCCAGACTTGCTCTTCGATGAGCGTCTCCCTGGTGTTTCTGGACCACCTCTCTCTTTGGAAGCTCTCTTCGACTGTTTCACAGGGGTTTCTGGAGAATCCTTCCTCTTGCGGGAGTGCTTAGGAGGAGGGGTGATATCCGGAGAGTCATGCCTCTTCTTCACATTTGAATAGTCTTTCTTTTTCTTATGCTTCTCAGCCTTAACAGTTGCCTGGGTAGGTGACCTTCCTCTTGACCTTTCCTTGGCCATAAGTTGTTCAGGGGGTTTCTCTTGGTGGAAAACATGTTCCACGGAACCACCCTTCACCTTTTCTTTCTTCGGTTCTTTCTCGATTTCTTTTGGAAGGTCCTTACTCTTTGGTACTGGAGACAGTTTCTTCATTCTCAGTGGTGAGACAGACAATGTTCTCCCCCGCCTCTTCCCACGTTTAGAGCGTTCCTTCACCGGAGAGACGGACCTTCGCGATGTCTTGGGAACAGGAGAGCTGTAATCAGAGCCAGCTTCATGGCGACTGCTGCCCTCTGACCTCTTACGATCTGCCTCTGGAGACGGTGAATGAATAGCCTTGGGTTTAGAACGAGATCTTGGTCTGGGGGACAGGCTGCCATCACCACCGCGAGATTTTGGCTTCTCCTCTGGTGCAGGCGACCGATTTCTTCGTTTGTGCTTTTCTCGGTGACCTGATTTGTCTTTCTCACCGCCAGACAGCCTGAAAATATCAATTTGACAAACACTGACCGTCATCTCTTGCACAACCAGGTCTGCTCCCTACCTTACCAATTTGTATTTACTTTACTTATTTGTCTTATTGTAACATACTGAAGACATTTTTTCCTGAATCAGAGAGTCCAGGATAAACCGTCAACCTACTGGCAAGTTACTGACAGACTTTCCTACACATACTGACACCATACTGGTGAATGACGAAGTGAGTCTAGCAGTCTTCTCTCTGGGTCCCTCTGGTAAAGCATGGGCCCCAGGATCAGATTTACATCAAATTTTCAATTAAACTCGGTATGTTCCTATCCGTTATTTTAGTCAAAATTTGTTTTGTAATAACTTGCTCAGAATTTACCTTGTCATGCAACATTTTGACCTTGTTACATAACAAATAACAATTTCAAAGTGAACTGAAATTTTGAGTGAAGTACTTTAGATTTTCCAAAGTTGGATGCATTAATTGGACAACTACATTGTACATGTATATCACCCAACTGCCAATACTGGGGCTTCACTTTGTCATAAACCAAAAACTACATGTACAGGAATGCCCTTGGTTTCACCTTCAAAAAATGATAATAATTAAAAAAAAAACAGTAAATAATAATACATACATAAATTTACAACATAATTATACCCTGTTTAAAATCATTAGAATTATCAACATAGAATCCATAAAATCTGTTTACTTTTATATGCAAAAAAACCTTAACTCTGATCAACTGCTTAACTCTGATCAACTGCTTTTAGAGTACTAGATTCACATCCGGTTCTAAAGGATTCTCACAAGGCGAATTCCCAGGTATGCATTAACATCATGGTGAAAAAAAACAAAACAAAAACAAAAAAATAAATAAAGGTGTGCTTACTAGATACATGCCAATACAGCCTACCTTCTCTTGTCCCTGTCTTTGTCCTTGACATCTTGCTCCCACTCCGGAGGGCTGGACATGTGAGGCAGACGAGATCTAGACTTCTCCTTCTGTTTCTCCAGCTTCTTCTTTTTCCCACTAGAACATGCCAGAAAGAGATGTAAGTTAAAAATTAATTCTCCTTAAGGCAACACCATTTTAAAAGAAAATATTTATGTGTAGGAAAAGGAATGAAAACATACTTAAACAATCACAGACATTTATTTTGACATGTCTAGCAACTCCATAAATCACCTTTTAATAAGGAATTTTTCTTGATTAATTTATTTATTTATTTATTGGTGTTTTACACTGTAGTCAAAAATATTTCAATGTTCTCTGTGAAAGTCTAGGTCCAGGATTGAAGAGTGAAGCTCTGTTTTACTTATTTTCTTGATATCAGAAAATTAAAATAAATCCCAACCTGGGCAATGCAAATATTTACCAAACAATGTAAACAGTTTAAAACCAATTCACTTGAATATCAGTTTGCAAGGACAAACAAAACAACTGTGTGTGTTAAAGCAACAAAGGAGACTTAATCTTTAACGGACTAAAACAAGACTTTATTTTCCTCCAGTCTTATGATGCAATGATCCTCCCAGTCCAATGCAAATTGGCCAAAAACAAGTAACTCACATTTTTTGCTTAATTCAATGTGAAAATAAAACTATCAATATCTCATGAATTTAGTAAATAAATGGGTCAACACCAACACCAGGATTGAATAAATATTGAATTCTCACTGACCTACTAATTTATTTATTTATTTGATTGGTGTTTTGCGTCGTACTCAAGAATCATGTGGTGTTGAGTTCGATTCAGAAAAATCTACAGCCCTGCCTGTATTTTCTCTAATTTGGACAATTTTACCAAAATATCGGGACTTGGAAACTGCGGCACACCCTGGCTAAAACCTGCATTGTATTGATCTCTGTATGCATACCCAAGTTTGCCTCCCTTGTTGCCGTGACCAGCGCCTTTCTCCGGGCTCCAACTACTGGCTGAGTGTCGAGGGCTAGGAGGACGATGGGGACTTCCAGGAGGGCTTCGTTCTCGAGGCTGGGCAGGGGGTGGTGATGTCTCCCTTTTTGATGGTCTTTCTCGCAGGCTGAGAGGGGATGGGTCACGACTAGGGGAAGATCTTGACCTGTCCGGGAGAGGGGGAGCCTTGTTCCTGTAGGGTGAAGAGTGTTCCATCTGTGACGGTGGTGTCCTTGCAGGGTGAGGAGGGGACTTGCCATAATGCCGGGGTGGAGATCTGAGAAATACGAGGTATAAATGGCTCGTGAAGACTGCTTTGCAGATATATTTGTCAGTTTCATGACCAGTAGTGTGGCACCCTCGAGGATCAAAATATCTGATATTTCAAGCTCTTCAAGATGTGATAACCTTTACAAAAACTTCAGGTTATCTACAGTGACTGAAGTTGTGATTCAATTTATAGGCATTGCTAAACAATATGGAAGTAGATATTTATGTGTTCAAGCATAATGAATACTTTCATGATACAAAGATATCTTTGTGATGACCTGGAGTCCATTTGAGGTCATCATTTTTAACTCTTCTAAAAATGATCTGTTTCATGCTCCCTGGCTCAGTTTTCAGTTATACAGATCTGCGCCCTCCCAAGTCACAAATCTGCAACCTGTCTTTTCAGGAGTACAGAACATGAATATAGAATGCAGAAATATGCACATTGCATTAGTCGATGATGGGTGGAGTTCAGGAAATGTACATCTTCTCCAAAACAGCCACAGGGGCATCACACATGTAGGATCTATGCCGTTTATGTCCAATCTCTAGAAGCGGACGGCTGCATATGTAGGCATAACCAGCAAGTCCAAACGATCGGCCACATGCATGGGATGTGGCTTGATAGGAGACAAGTCACTCTCAAACAAGCAATCACACATGAGCTACAACAAGTCGACAAAGACTGGAGAATGTCCAAGTCATTTTACATGTCCAACCAAACAATAAAAAAAATATTTAGGTGAAAGGAAAGCAACTGCAGACTGAAACATCCACACTGCAAGCTTGGTTTTAAATATGTGTGATTTGTCATACCTGAACATGGTGATGGCAAGCGTGGAAATGGATGTAAACATAGAAATACACCTATCACAAGCTTTACACACATGTACTAGTACATTGCAACAATTTTTAAACATAGTATTACTGTAAATGAGAGTATTACTGTAACATTTCCTGACCCATCCCTTCGAATAATCACAACTGTTTGGTTTTGGCGCTCAGTCTGACTATATTAGGAAATTTTCCCACACCTTGGCCTGTACTGAAGGGGTCCTTATGGAGGGCCAATGTGGGCTATATCACTATCAAGCATTAGATATAATAAATATGAAAATATGAGGAGGGAATAGCTGCTAATTTAGACTCATGTTTGAAATGTTTTGAATGTTATATTTGGATACACATAGAGAAGAAACTTTCCTTATGGCTGATAAAACACTTGTAAACCATGATTGAATACACCACCTTCACTTCTTCCAGTAGTCAAACTGTACATCCAGATTGTCGACCATACACGGACTTAAATCCTTGGACAGAGTTTTGTTTATTCACAACTTATGACAGAAACAACACGCACATGTAGGCCTATACACTTGCGCATGTATGTAAAGAAACACCTTTCTGAGCCTCATCGTCAGCTACTGAGGGTGACAAAACTGGGCGGATGGGAACAGAATGCCTGGCTTGCCCTAAATGGAGAGGGAATTCTCCTTTGATGTGACTTGTTGTCTTGTTATCATTGCGAAATCTCCCTCCAAATCTAGTCTGGCAGACGGACTTCAATGATTTCACATACACCTCCATCGTGAATTACTTACAACTTTCAACGACAGATAGAATGAGTTTATACATATGCAAACTGATTATATTTATTTCGTTGTACCTTGGGCATTTCAGTGAATTAAACCACCACAAAAAAGGTTAAATTGGGTGTAGTTAAGTGATTTCATAACCACTGAAGGTATCATACTATACATCCGTGGTCGGATCGGGTTTACAGTTGAAGTGATTGACAGGTCCCTTTACTGCGATTTGCATACAGTGCCAACTCCGCATTTGTTTATGTTTGAATACTCAGTCGCTTATATAGACTGATACCTCAACCTCATTTGATTTGTGTTTTATGCCACACTCAAGAATATTTCACTTATAGGACAGCGACAGCCAGCATGAGAACTTCAACATTGTTTCAAATACATTATCTTAGAGGCAAATTTTCCAGTTTTTACAAGGATGGTTTGCTGTCTCAAGAGGCTGATACCAGGCCTGCAAGTGTAGTTGTTGTGTTGACAAGTTGACATATGTTCACCCATTACCATGCGGCATCTGCTTGAGCGATATTAAAGACTTGCCTCAGGAAGCTGTAAAATATTATCTTTTTCTTTTTTGTGCACATTAGATTAGTAAATGGAGTTTAGAGAGTAAAGTGCTCAGTTGTATGAACAGACTGTAACAAAAGCTGCTGTCCTGGTGGCTGAGTGAAGTTTCCAGCTGTTGGGCAGCCAATCTTCATACTTTTGCAGAGAGGCAGCTTGGTCAGGAACAGAAAAAGGAGCAGTCCAGCTGATTGGACGTACAACACAGTAGGCATACCCTGTAGCCAGAGGCATGTTCACGCACTGGACACCGTCTGTTCTGGAACAGACGGCTGTCCGTTCTGACTTTTGAGCTTTTCCTTCACTGTCGTCTGTGAAAAATGGGAGTGGCGGAAACTTCCTGTTTCAGGGGCTGAAACCTCATGTCTCCTAGTGATTGAAAGATAAGCATCTAAACAACTCTACTCCTACATGCTCCTACATGGTTACAAGGCAGGGCCTGCTTTCATGAAACTTTTGTAAGTTCTGTAAAACCACTCTACCCTACATACTCCTATATGGGTAGAAGGCAGGGCCTGGTTTCATGAAACTTTTGTAAGTTCTGTAAAACCACTCTACCCTACATGCTAGTACACGGTTACAAGGCAGGGCCTGGTTTCACGAAACTTTTGTAAGTTCTGTAAAACCACTCTACCCTACATGCTCCTACACGGTTAGAAGGCAGGACCTGGTTTCATGAAACTTTTATAAGTTCTGTAAAACAACTCTACTCCTACATGCTCCTACGCCGTTAGAAGGCAGGGCCTGGTTTCACGAAACTTCCCTAGAAGTTCTGTAAAACCACTCTACCCCTATATGCTCCTACATGGTTACAAGGCAGGGCCTGGTTTCACGAAACTTTGTTAGAGGTTCTGTAAAACCACTCTACTCCTACATGCTCCTACATGGTTACAAGGCAGGGCCTGGTTTCATGAAACTTGTAAGTTCTGTAAAACCACTCTACCCTACATGCTCCTACACGGTTACAAGGCAGGGCCTGCTTTCATGAAACTTTTGTAAGTTCTGTAAAACCACTCTACCCTTACATGCTCCTACATGGTTAGAAGGCAGGGCCTAGTTTCACGAAACTTTGTTAGAGGTTCTGTAAAACCATTCTACTCCTACATGCTTCTACACGGTTAGAAGGCAGGGCCTGGTTTCATGAAACTTTTGTAAGTTCTGTAAAACTACTCTACCCCTATATGCTCCTACATGGTTACAAGGCAGGGCCTGGTTTCATTAAACTTTTGTAAGTTCTGTAAAACCACTCTGCCCTACATACTCCTATATGGGTAGAAGGCAGGGCCTGGTTTCACGAAACTTCCTTAGAAGTTCTGTAAAACCACTCTACCCCTATATGCTCCTTCACGGTTACAAGGCAGGGCCTGCTTTCATGAAACTTTTGTAAGTTCTGTAAAACCACTCTACCCTTACATGCTCCTACATGGTTAGAAGGCAGGGCCTAGTTTCACGAAACTTTGTTAGAGGTTCTGTAAAACCACTCTACTCCTACATGCTCCTACACAGTTACAAGGCAGGACCTGGTTTCATGAAACTTTTATAAGTTCTGTAAAACTACTCTACCCTACATACTCCTATATGGGTAGAAGGCAGGGCCTGGTTTCATGAAACTTTTATCAGTTCTGTAAAACAACTCTACTACTACATGCTCCTACACCGTTAGAAGGCAGGGCCTGGTTTCACGAAACTTCCTTAGAAGTTCTGTAAAACCACTCTACCCCTATATGCTCCTACACAGTTACAAGGCAGGGCCTGGTTTCATGAAACTTTTATAAGTTCTGTAAAACTACTCTACCCCTATATGCTCCTACATGGTTAGAAGGCAGGGCCTGGTTTCATTAAACTTTTGTAAGTTCTGTAAAACCACTCTACCCTACATGCTCCTACATGGTTAGAAGGCAGGGCCTGGTTTCATGAAACTTCCTTAGAAGTTCTGTAAAACCACTCTACCCTACATGCTCCTACACGGTTACAAGGCTGGGCCTGGTTTCACGAAACTTCCTTAGAAGTTCTGTAAAACCACTCTACCCCTATATGCTCCTACACGGTTACAAGGCAGGGCCTGGTTTCACGAAACTTTGTTAGAGGTTCTGTTCTCCCAAAACCCAATCAATCGCTCCTACAGGGTTAGAAGGCAGGGCCGGGTTTCAGGAAACTTCCTCAGTTCAATAAACTACATGTACATCAGTCAGTAGTTGCAAAGTCCTACAATGGCAAGTACATCAGTTTAGTACTACGTTGCTTAAAGCAAAAAACATTTGCTTAAGCAAAAAAACTTTTATGAAACTAACAATGATGCTCAAAAACACTAAAGACCACATAAAGCGTAATCCCTGACCTGCTATGACGTGGTGGGGTTTTTGGAAGTCGCTGACTTTTCTTCCTGGGTGGAGAAGGGCTGCCCGAGCTACTGCTGGAACTGCTGCTGCTACTGCCACTGCTGGAGCTGGATGAACCGCTGCTGCTAGAAAGTTGCTACATACAACATAGAGATAGAGAGTGAGAGAGGTTCTGTAGGGTAAGTTACCAGTCTCATCAGAAAACAGACCACATTTACACACCAGTCGCTAAAGTGGAGCGAATCAAAACTGTGTAAAGATTTAAGTTTCGCATTACCAAGGAAATCTGAAGAATACCCTAATTCTTCACCATTTTCAGTGATCACTGCAAGCAATATTTTGAAACATTCTGAGAGAACAATCGGGTGTACAGAAATGATTTGCATGGTTTTATGAAACTTGTATCTTTTGTGACGTAAACAAATCACTTTAAGAATCAATTTCTTACTAATAGTGTGTATAAATTTCTCTGAAAAAAGAACTTTAGTGGTTGAAAATTCTCCTTTACCAGTATCTTCCATCAATGTCATATTAATATTTCTGACCATTGTCATTCCCAATATTACATTAGTTGAGTTTTGTATGAAGTCTAGGACAAACCTCCCAAAATTCTGAGTTGAGATACATGTACATATAAGTGTGGTACATGTCCAGGTTTTAAGATAAGGACAAAACTTCCCAGTAATTTTGAGTTCAGTTTGACAGTAGGACTTAAGCCTGTCCTAAATTTTAAAACATTTTGAAAACAAGGAACAAAGGATCAGCCAGCTCAGCAGAACATGAAATTCTTTAAAGCAAATAGTTCAGAAGAGCTGTCGTTACAAACCCTGTTGTATGAGCTGTTACTACAAACTCTGTCGCATGCGCTGTAGTTGCATGCGCTGTAGTTGCAACCCATGTTGTTACAAACCCTGTTGTACGAGCTGTTGTTACAAACCCTGTTGTACAAACTGTTGTTACAGACCTTGCTGTATGAGCTGTTGTTACAGACCCTGTTGTACGAGCTTTTGTTACAGGCCCTGTTGTACCAGCTGTTGTTACAGGCCCTGTTGTATGAGCTGTTGTCACAGACCCTGTTGTACGAGCTGTTGTTACAAACCCTGTTGTACCAGCTCTTGTTACAGACCCTGTTGTATGAGCTGTTGTTACAGACCCTGTCGTATGAGATGTTGTTACAAACCCTGTTGTACGAGCTGTTGTACAGACTCTGTTATATGTGCTGCTGTTACAAACTCTGTTGTACGAGCTGTTGTTACAGGCCCTGTTGTACGAGCTGTTGTAACAGTTTGATTACCAAAGAAATCACTCTTCATGTGTGAATTTATACTGATAATCACATAAAACTTTCACACCATTTTTCACCACCTAATTATTGAGTGACAGCAGGGTGATTATTGTATCTGCTCTAATTTTTCCCATGACTGAGTCAACCTCTTTCTTACATTTTGCAAAATCTACATATGTCAGAAAAGTGATCTAAGGTTTATTTGGAAGGTAATATGGTATCCTACTGGAAAATTGTCAGTTTCAGCACTAAAAGTAATGTTTCACAACCCTTTATTTTCCTCTAAAAATACATTTTTGTTTTAAGTGAATGTTTAGGGTAAATACAGTGAGCCTACAGGTATTTACCTTTTTCTCAATTGTGATATTCTCTCTCTCTTCCTCGGAGGGCTGAAGCTGACGTAACACTCGTTCTAACTCCTGACGTTTCTGTTCTAGCTGAAGCTCATCCTTGTAATCTAGGTCATCAAAGGCACTGTCCTCAGCTGAAAATCACACCAGAAATACATGCTGTCTTTCAACCAAATTTAAATCCCACAAAGACCAGAAAATCTGACCAGAAATATAGATTGTTCTTCTACGAAATCAGAGACCCACCAAAGCTGTTCAAACGTTAAAGAAGAAACACACATCATCTTGGCAGAAAAGCTGAAAATTACCTTGTATTTATACCAAAGCTAAAAACCATGAAAGTTGAAAGTTACTCTGACAAACTGATCATTCAACCGTGGTGTACCCGTATTGCAGGCCACTCCCAATGGCAGGCCACGCCCAATGCCAGGCCACTCCCAATGCCAACTATGGTATACTCAGGCTCCTCAATCTTTTGCTCATGAAAGGGCAACTTACCATTCTTGCACCTTTGAAATTTGATTTCGGAGACAAAACTACATTGGTTGGGTTGGTCAATTTCCCACGCCAATCCCCACCCAGCACACCCTTCCTAGTCACTCTTCTACCACATGGCTGCATGATCAGAACTACCAGACATGACAACACCCCTCCACCCCAATCCCCACCCAGCACACCCTTCCTAGTCACTCTTCTAACACCTGGCTGCATGATCAGAACCACAAGAGTTGACAACACCCCTCCACCCCAATCCCCACCCAGCACGCCCTTCCTAGTCACTTTTCTAACACATGGCTGCATGATCAAAACCACCAGATATAACACCCTTCCACCTCAATCCCCACCCAGCACACCCTTCCTAGTCACTCTTCTAACACATGGTTGCATGATCAGATCCACCAGACATGACAACACCCCTTCACCCCAATCAACCATAACAGATGGCTGACCAGAACATGGCTTTTCCTTCATGTATAAAGACTGCAAATTTCAAGGTTTAACATGCTCAAGGTAGGCCCATGCTGACAGTGAGTAAATATGGGTCTTCCATTTACAAATCCCACACCCAATGTCTCTACAACCTCAATATATCCCAGGGAATTTTAAGTTCCAACTCTTTTATCACTAAAGGTCCTACTGAGTCATGTGACCTGTCAAATATGTTAGGCACCTATTACTGATCACATTTACTATAAAATGGGCGTCTGAAGAAATTTTGCCAAAAATAATTCAAAGTAGACAAATAATGGAGGAAAATTGTGAAGCTGAAGGTCTTTGAACGTGAGAAGTCCCTAAAAGAAGTGGTGTCTTTTGTGCTCCTGGAACACCATGAGACAAGTGATTGGTAAACTGATGTCAACAAAGGTTGCCTAACATTTTTCACACGTCATATGATATAGTAGAATTGTTTTTTACCTTTAAAAGAGTTGGAACTCAAAACTCCTTTATTGGTCCTTTCTCAATGTGGCCTATACTGACAAGGAAGAACCTCTGTGCTTACCATCCCAAGGCGTAGAATCACTTTCTCTCTCACTGTCTCCACCACCGCCCACACTTTTCTTCACAATAATGGCAGACTTCATCTTGGCATCTTTCTCCTTTCTGCCATGACCTCTGGATGACCTCTAAAATAATTTGAAGTATTTTTCTGAATGCCTACCATTTCCAGGCATCTCGGCATTACAAGCATGACAAGAATATTGTGAGCTTGACAAAGTGACCCAATAAAGTCCTCCAATTCGGTACATTCTCTAAAGTCCTGTTTCTCAAGAGGCTGACAGATTTGTGTTCAACACCCTACTCAATAAGTTTTCACTCATTAAGTGGCGGTGAGGTTGATGGGTGGAGAAAACTAAGCGCCCAGACTATACCACTGACTTTCGCCAGATATCTGACAACACTCCTGACTTGTAAGTCTCTGCCTGAATATTTCACTTACATGTATACAGGAGATGCTTTTATTGGAGGAGGAAACCGGGGAATTTGATGGTAGGCACATGATTCCATGATCATAGTAAGATGACCTACATGTACACGAATATGGTAATACAAGCACTTCTGAAACGCAATTGGCAAGAAAAGAAGCCAGGAAATGGGCGAATCTGATGAAATCCCACTCAGAGACTGTCAATCAACCTTGTGCATGTAGTAAAATTCCACCACGCTTCCTTGGGTAGTGCTTTAATTTGGGGCATCACTTTTATTCTAGTTTCTGACATCCAGTTGGACAAATAAAAAAATATTAATAACACATTTCTTTAGATTTTTTTTAAAATGCTCTAAGGAAGAAATGAATAATTAGGCTTTCACACTGAATTTAGTAAAAAATGACTTTTGGGTACGGTACATGACCTAAAGTTTCGCCTTGCGACTCAGAAAGTGTATCCCATGACTCATTGCGTTGAATGTGGTTTTATTGACTGGGTGCCTATTATACTCATTCATGGCGTTATTTTTGGAGATGAAAGGCAAAAAAATTATCTTACGTGTCGCCAGCACTTGGCCATATAAGCATACTGGTAATCATAAAACATGCACTCCACTTTGCATTACAGCCATTAAGTGTTGTGCAAACTGTTAATATGTCACCAACATGAACAAATCTGTCCGACTCCTGATATGCCGCACTCACACCTCACAAACAGTGATACCAAAAAAGGGGTCAAAGTTAATGGTGGTTGTTTTCGGAAACTATGTTTTCTGTGCTTAATTAGGGGGTTCCTTGATTTCAAGGTGCAGGAAAGGTAACTCTTCTGCAATAGGAGGACAGTTCCAATTGTAACAAAACAAATCGTGTTTGTAGACTAGCATACATGTACTGGAACTACAGTGTAAATAGGAATTAGATGGACACGGAAAGCTATGACAGGTATTTCTCACTGAAATTCATTTCTAGCTGAAATACATTTGTACACATATTCGTTGCATAATGAGAGCTCTCAGCAGACAACCGTTCACCAGATAACTGTGTGAGGTGACTTTCACGTAGGCCTTACCCGAAAAATCAATTCGTCTGCAGTGTACATTGAGCATGCACATTCCTGGTTTGGCATGGTCACGCTTTCAGACAGTGTTTGGAATTTTAAGCTTTGTAATAGACATTGCCTGTCTTGATACTTTCTTCCACTTCATTCCACTTCAAATGGGTATATTCAGAGATGTACATGTAAGCCTTCTAGTCAGGAGACCTACACACCTCGCTGTCAGTGACTTGACCCCATGTGGTGAGGATTACCAGCCAGACCTGCCAAGTGTTATGCAGGGTAATCAAACCGGCGGCGAGGCTAATCATTCTGTTTTGTCATCATCTGGCCGCCAACTCAGATCCCGCACGAGTAAACGACAGTAACTCGCGTGCGAAACTTTAGGTCATTTATGGTAGCTTATTTTAGGAGCTATATTATTTTGGGCACACCCCTTTGTGTAATGAAAATGGTGCAAATCTAAAGCCCTGTAGGGACTGGTTTCTTGAGCACTGAGAATCAGTTTCCTTTACCTTTGGGGATAGTGACTGGCTCCTGGCCTTCAGCTTTTCCTTGTCCGTGCGGTGCTTTCTATGTTTACCCTCGTCACCACTGTCCTCTTCTCCCTCACCCCCCTTCCTGTCATGAGATGCAGTATAAATGAGCACCATTTTGTAGGCATAACAACAACACATGTATTAATACGGCAGTTGGTAAGACTCTAGAATTTTGTGTTAGCAGTACTGTAGATTCAAGACCTAACAACGAGTACTCAGGCAATGTAATATACCTACAGTAATGGGGAACTCAAATAACTCCCGCCTGTATCAAGACAGTCCAAAGCTCTGAACTCATTGGTTCTTTCCTTTATTATGTCACAATTATCAGTGTATGTGTGCGCATAAAATATATACAGTATGAAGTGCAGGGGCACTGCAATGTCACAAAAGAAAATGATGTGTTCTACTGCGATTTTGACTTTATGTAGTTCGTTCTTCTGACAGCATCGGCTAAACAAGAAATCTAAGCAGCTAGTTAAAAAATGATGGAAATATGTAACCCAGCTCCAAATACACATGTACATGCACCTCAGGCATTTAACTAGAGACCAATCTTCCGGTCTTTTGTGCGGGTTAAGGTTTTGACAGTTAAAACATCTACCTGGATGGGTCAGCATGACGAGCACAATAAATTCATCTAACACATGCTTTTGAATGCTGCTGAAGTGTTATCGCTACAGGCTCGCATGCTAAAGTTTGAAGCAATGAATTTATTTTCCTTCAAATGGCTGTAAATCGTCAGATCATAAACACTGCGCTAGAAGTTGAAGCCGACGATTTACCTTTACCAAGTCAGCTGAGGTGACCCAGGAACAAGGCGAGCTGCATACATACTACTCTAGGGCAGCGTAGTCACAATTTTACATTTGTCATGACCTCTACCACAATAATCTACAGGCAGACCACCACATTAAAGGTTAATAGTCGCGGACAAAATCGTGAAAACCTTTCTTGTGTGACATGCCGAATAGAAGGCAGTGAAAGTTTTGCACTGATGATTCAGTCTGTTGTTATGGCTAAAAGTTTGAACATTCTGTCTGGTTTCAGCATGTTTGCTCACTATTTTATCAAGGAAAAGATGGGACGGTTGAGCTAAAGGCCAACTGTGGCAACCAAAATAACTTGTTGCTTTAACTGATCATTCACCTGTTCCGTCTTAAAACTTGTCCCCATTTGTACAGGTAACTATCTGTGCTTTAGGAGAACTACATGTAGGTTTAACTGAGTTCCTAACTTCAGTTGCCAGGTGCCATCCACTGATCATACATGTTTAATCTAATCCACCATATTCACCTGATCCTGCTGCTACACCACAGGTTGTACCAGAGCATTACCTAGACTGAACTTTTCCACATATAAGAATGGAATGGGGAAATCCTTCCCCCCCGCCCACCGTAACAAAATCGTCCAGAGCTATATGTACATGTATATATCAGCTCTTTCGTTCTTTTCTTTCATGTCATAACTACATGACAATTACTGGTGTATGTATGAACTACACAAACACCGCAATGTCATACAAGAAAACAATTGGTGCTCCTTCAATTTGGACCTTTTGTGTAGCTTGTCCTCGAGTCTCCCACTGATGATATAAGTTTCTGATGTTGGGCAAATTAATCATACTTATTGTAACTAGTGCTCAAGGGCTGTCAAATTGGTCTATTGCTCTTCTTCTATTTTCAGTTTCCTTGTAACTAATGCTCAATTGGCTTCTTGTACAATTCACTGGTCTTCCCCACCCACAGAGGGCCTATCAATTATTCTGTCTGTAATGGAGGACCTGGCCTCACCTCATTATGACATGACCTTAAAGAGAATCCATTGCACCAGATAGTCATATTATCACAAAGGCCAGAATTATGACTTGTCTTAACATTCTAGAATCAATTATTTCACCTCTTGTTCACAAGAAATGAATCTGAATGACGCTTACAGGCCTACATTTATTACACCTAAACCTACTAGGTTTATTCCAGTAACTCACTCACTGACAACTTTACCTTTTCATTTTGTTGTGATAGCAGGGGTTGCAGTAATATTTCATTCTATGGTAACTTGCATAATATGACTGGTAATTTTTTTTTCCCTGTCGAAACATTTCTGTATGAACAACTGCTGTTTTGAGATCAACACATGATATGCTTTTAACGCTAAATCCAAATGTAGGCCTATGCTAGAAGACAAATACTTATTATTTGTGCTTTATTTATTGGTAGTATATAGTATAAACCTAAAGTGTTTCTGAACACAAGCTGTTCTTGTGATCGTTGTATTTCATTGCATTAGTTTCTCTCCTCAGAAACCACATGCATGTACACGTTGGAAACTGGACCATGGATGACACTTTAACATAGCACAAATAACTGACAGTATGTGTAGAATTAAAACCATACACTGGGAGCGATATTAGGATGATTTAATGCAGTGCAGTAGCAGAACTTGCTGTATAGTAACCCACATGACCACTTTTTTTTTTAGCCCCTGCTACATTTTCTTCGTGTTAACGCTAGAGAATGTCACAGATACAAATATCACAGTAGTCATTCTCCACAACTGCGGGTAGTGGTACAAGAGCCTTTGCTGTAACCTTAAGTTTCTGAATACTAAGACGTCGTGGAGAGCAGCACACGTAAACTAATTCGGCCATCTCCTTTCGACTTTGACAGGACTTCAGCTGTAAATCTAGCTTTGAGGAATTTAGGTGCAAACCCAAATTGTCATGCGTATCACCTAATTTTTAAGCGCATTTATGCCTGCACGCTCCTTATCTGCAACATTGGGGTCAAGATCAAATGGCATACCCGCCTTCTGATAACTTCCACATTCTTTCTTGTCACCATTTCCATTTTGGTGACTAACAAAGCGCTCGACTGCTCTAAAAACATTGGGCCGTGAGAATTTTCTTGTGGCAGAATATGGTACTGAGCACAGTTCCCAACCTGAAACATCTAGCGGCGGCCCCAGTTATATACAAAGATTGAATTTACTTCTCAGCACCATGCCTCTTCCAGCAAATTTACGCATTCCACGCATTTGTAAATGGCCGGATGTTGCCTCTAGTCGTCAGTCTTTTGCCAAACAAATTCCTGGCAATCTAGGAGAGACTTTTTCGTCTCATGATGGATTCCATGACAGCCTACGGTATCGCCTTCAACCAAAGACGCTTTCAACTTGACTGTGAGTTAACTAACCACTCACAACGCCATACATCAAGTCTTCCCCAATGCAGAAGTGAGTGGATGTTATTTTCACTCTGGCCAGTGGATTTGGAGACAGTCCTGAACCTCGGTCTCCAAAAAGTATGCCAATCCGGGTCGGAGCACTTTAAGTTTGTACGAGGAATCAACGGAATTTCATTACTTCCCCTGCACCTAGTGGATGATGTGTGGTCTGAAACCATGAGTGAGGCAATCACTTTATCTGCTGAGTTGGCAGACTACGTCGTCCAGACCTGAATGGAGGGGAACTTTCCCTGACAAGTATGGAATCATCATCAAAACAAAGGTTTCAGAACTACCAACCACTTGGAAGAATGGCACTTAAAGCTAAACGCAACAATAATGAAGGCATATCCCAACACCTCTGAGCTCCTCAACATCTTCAACAAAGAACAGGCAGCCAATGAAATAAAGATGGCATAGCTTGAAGGAGGACCACCACCACCACTAAACAAGCGCAGATAAAAAGCATTTCCCTATGCAAATGTAATATGTTTCCTTTATGTACAATGTATGCTTATTTTCTGTGCATTAAACAAAATATTCAATGCCAAAATCGCATCTCTTTAATTTTTTTCCTGTAGACTGATGTGTGCTAGCAACATGTATGAAATTTCTCCTCGTGTGAAGGACCCCCGGGGCATAATGGGCTTGTCTCCTGTAGTTTCATCCTACAAGGTTTAAAACACAAACCTACCAATATAACATGTAACATTTGACAACTAATAAAAAGTTTTGGTTATGGCATGACTAAGTCAAGTCTTTTCTATCCCCGTACCATGCAATGTACACAGTAAAGGCATCCTACATGTATGTACATGTAAAAGAAAAACTCAATAAAAGAAGAAGACCTTTACCTCTTTGAACGTCCACTTGTGAACGGTCCGTGTATAAATCTACACGTTGTCCCGTAATGACAGCTTCCTGTTTTCAGCCAATTACGGCATTTCTCCAGGTACAATCCTGCGTCCTGTCTCTGAAACAAAAATCACAATTCTTACATAGATCACTATCCATGTCATAACACAGGGTCCATCCCAACCTCTCAAAAAACTCTCCGCAGCTTTCCAAACGCTAACTGAATAGAACCATTTCAATCAGGTCCGTACTGATGGCACCCAAACTTAACTGCACTATAAACACAAGTTCTTTTTCATGTCTTTCTGGGATGGATTAAGAAGACTACAGTGGTGCTTACATACAGTCAAAACTGAGTTACATTTCAAACTCACAAGTAGGTGATCTGACAGTAGGTTTGCCAAAATTTTGCCCGTCCAAAGATAGCCTTAAACCAGCATCAGATCACACTTCATTTCAAAACTGAATGCTGCTACCTGCCCTGTTACCTGCCCTTGTCAAATACTGTACATCAGTACCAAGAGTCACCAAGAAATCTCTGGTCCACACGGCCCCGAAAATAACCGATCAACATTGTGTTTATCACACCTGCAAATTTACTGTAAGGTCGTGGAGATGTACTTGATAGGTGGTTTTTGTATTGAAGGCCGTGACAAACTGCCACAGCAACTGCATCACATTTTTAAATGAGGGGCACTCTGACATTGGATTGGGGTCATCCTTGGCCGAACAAAATTTTGCCAAACCTAACGTCGGAGCAAACCCTGTGTATCAGTGTACAACCACAAAATTCTGTAGAAAGAAGCAGTACACACACTGGCGTCCACGGATGAACTAGGCCAAGATTCCTTAAATAAAAAAGTTGACCGCTGTAGTGGCTTAATGGTTAGAGCGACCACCTCGAAGTCGGACCACCCTGGACCAAACCCGAGTCGGGTTTAGAAAGAACGAAACAAGACTGGTTGGCACAGTGTAATGTCTGGTGTCTCTGGCATGATAATTCAGTGGTGGCAGTCCTTTAGCAGTATGGATTTGTCCTGCCATAAAAAGATACAGTATATGTACACACACCTAATGACTCCTTTTTGAGTTGTTAAGTACGACACTGAACCCAAAGCATTCATTCATTCATTTCAAAAGTAAGCTGTCAAAATGTAGTGTAAAGCATCACCTGTTTCCTGATTTATGCAGAAAACAAAGGGGCATAATCGAAATCAATGGCAGAATCAAAAATACCATGCATTTTTCACCGAATATACAATAATCTTCGTTACACTTACAGCTGTAAAATAAAGATAAACAGCAGTAAGAATACATATGACCCCTAGAACTATTTGACCCCTTTGATTCTGGCATACCCTCGTCCCTATATCTAAATCAAGGGCGGAAAAGGCAAGATAAGTTCAATTTCATTCTATTTTCACATACTCTTAGTCTTATTGCTGTAAAAGATGTATATAAAAGCGTGTCTCTTCAAATTCCGTATCTTTCTCCACAAATAAAGGCTCTCGACTTTCAATTTGTGTTTGGTTGGAAGTGCCATGCACATTCATTCTGACTCTCAAAGATGCGCCCAACTGTAAGGATGTGTAGTGCATGTGTAAGCTATCATCTAGCATATAACTCTGCATAAATTCTGGGCAATTATTTTGCATTTCGAGGAATTATGTACAATCTGCTGCAATGCTGTAATTTGGTTGGAAGTTGTAAAATTTAACTTGTTGTTGGCATTGTTTGTTACTGATCCACTTCCACCAGAAAATTACATATAAATGAGCAGATAAGCAGAGAGCTATTGCCATGAATAGGAAGGATCGAGATGGGCGTTTGAAATCTGTATCATGTCTTTTATTTACTTATTTATTTATTTGACTGGTGTTTTATGCCGCACTCAAGAATATTTCACTTATACGATGGGAATCAGCTTCATGGTAGGAGGGAACCATGCAGAGCCTGGTGAAAACCCATGACCATCCACAGGTTGCTGACAGACCTTCCCACGTACGTATCATGTCACAATTCTAAAATGTCACAATTCTATTAATTTCCTTAGTGTTCTACATCGTACTCAAGAATATTTCACTTATACAATGGCGGCCACATAATGGTTGCAAGAAATGTCACAATTTCACAAGTGAGGTCATCTAGGATAAACGAACAATATGAAAAGCAGATTCGGCTGTTGTAATGACTAGGGTTATATTTACGTGTAACTTTCTATGTCACTACTTACGTCAATTCATTCATGCTTCACTGAATGAAGCTGGCCATACATGGAGGAGAGCCTTTTCAGATTAAGTTCACGTGACAAAAGCATGTGACACATGCACATGCGCTTTCAACCCTTACCATATTCATCTATCTTAAAGACGTCTAAAAAGCACGTTCTAGCACATCAACTCAAGTGGTGTAGTGGTAAAAAGCAACCGCCTACGGACCCGACACGCCATTTGATGGAAGTTCGAATCCAGAGCAGATCGCAACAAGTTAGGCAAATCCTTTCAAAAAAAGTATGATGACATGAAAAATGACAGAGACACATGACAGAAACTAGAACAATAAATGCTGTTTTTCTATGTATGCAAATTGAACATCACCACATCCAATATTAACCCATGAAAAATCAGTAAAAGCTCGTGACAGTAGGGAAAAAATGACGTCAGAATGCACGTGGAAATCAACACGTAAATATAACCCTAGTCCTTACACCTCCCGCTGATACATCACTGAACTAACCGAGTGGACTACGGCTGCGTCTTGTTGTTGACTTTCTTGTTGTTGCTGTTGTTGTTGTAAATGGCTGCGCAAAATAACACGCCACGCATTCTCAACCAGCTGGTCTCAGAACCCTGCATCACAGATTGCACTTGCCTTCAACAATATACAAACGTTCGTCCCATTGTTTTTTTTTTTCGCCGTAATTGTACAAACGAACAGACTAACATTTCTTACCTCTCCCTCGAAAGATTTTCTCGATGAAGTGGCTCCAGGCCCAAGTCTTTCAAACACGCTTGGTTTGCTTCGTTTCGATCCCCCTTCTTCGTCGGATGACTTCTCTCCTCCACGGTAACTTTGCGACGATTTTTACTCATTGCAGGACAGAAAGCTCTCTTCCCGGCTACAAGTCCGTCGTTTTTGCGCTTACGAGTTCATTGGACAAGCGCTCGATTAAACGATAATTTTGTAAACGAGCGATTTGCAGTGTTGAACCTTAGTACGAGATCTACAGAAGGTTCGTACACCGGATCTGACATCACATATTTACAGACTGAAACGATGCGCATGCCCAAACGTCTCGTTGAGCCGAGCGCAGTCACATGCGCCCAGCTTCAGGGAAAAAGACAACTTCTAGTTTCATACCAGATAGCTTTGAGAGAGCAATAAAAAAATAAATAAATGCAAAAAAAGTAATAATAAATAATATCATTATTAATAGAAATGAATGAGTATACTCCTGTGTCTTTAAAAATAAAACCATAACAATATATATTGGCCATTTCGGAAGATACCCACAGCGCAACTATGTAGCCGTTAGCGTTTTCAACCCGTCTAATGAACATTCGACAGACGGCGGCGTTATGATACTTGTCCACTCGTCTAGTCAGAAAATTGTTCTCGCTAATTTTAAACGACTAGCAATTTTCACCCAGTGTATTGATAGAGTGAAAATTTAAGAAGGTTTTTCAGCTGACTGTTTTGTAAAGTTACATTCAAGCTCAATTTGGCCATGATTATAGATGTCATGATATGGGCCAATATATTACCGTACATGCCTATCATGGAGATTGAATATTCTAGGCCAACGTGCATGTACCTCCATGGTCACCGATACTGTAAATCATCTAAAATTCCGTCCATGATTAAGTTGCTCATGGTTTTGGCCCGATTCTGAGAATTATATATTGATCTTAAAAAGTTGTTAATGGGTGTGTTGAAAGGTAGGGCCAAGTTAAGATTATGTCACATTCGAAAGGCTAGAAAAAATATAAGTTTCAAAGCCAATAGGCCTATAACCTTATGACCTTTGGTTTCCTCTATAAGTGGGCTTGTTGAGCGAATTTTTAGGCCCAGTAGGCTACAACACGCCGTCATGTAGACCTATATAGTGGCTCCGAACGGTCTCAGAATTAAAATCCTCACAACTACCAGCCTCTCATACCAATCAGGTACTGGTATACAATATACACGTAGGCTTACATATACTCAAATGATATAGGCCTATGCATTTTAATTGACGTGGAAATAATTACCATGATACTACCCGGTATCATTAAATTTATTTATGTTATTGCTGATTTAGCCCACATTCAACATGGGAAAATGGGAGTTCTGACAAATTTGTACCCAGCTTTACAGTAGAACTCAGATTTGTTGATCGCCTTTGTATGGATATATGCGCATATATATATATATATATATATATATATATATATATATATTATATATATTATATATATATACATGCGCACGTGGACCGGGTGTGATGTATACTGTATTGTCAAATCGATCATTACGTGTAAATTTTGTGATAGAGGCCTACATATGTTTTTTTACGAAACACAGTTGAGTTACAAGTAGCGGTGCATTATTTTCTCTGTATTGTATGACGTGATACCTGTACCTATATTGGCCTATATGTAATGCCACTGTTAATTTACTCTGATAAATGAGGCCTGCCCAAGAAAAGGAACATTACATCACATGTATCAATACATGCTCTGTGCTTATAATCACACACTTCAAATAGCCACTGTTGGATTTGCAAACATCTCCGTAGAAATGAATAATACAAGCTTATGAACGATTCATCCCTTATTTCATTTGAAATATTAACCTACAAAAAGAACATAGGGTGGCACTGTAGGAACCAGAATTTATATTGTGTTTTAACCTCATCTGGATTCCACAAAGATGCAGAAATTTTTTTAAAATACGGTTTAAAGTGTTATTAAATTTACATTTTGATTGTTCTATTCAATGACAATTCAATATCGAGCGGTGAGTGATGATACCTGTAGGAAAACAGCAAATTGTGACCAATGCAGTTCAAATGACCATAGATACATGGTTTGGAAGAAGCGAATCTGATCTTGTGAAATTGTCGATTTTCTGACCTTTACTGATCTTTGACAAAGTGTTCTGAAAAGGTAGCAAATATTCAGTCAGAATGCTGCCGCATAAGTGGTAATGTTTACATGCACATGTATGTAAAATGTACTGCATCTTAACTTCCTTCACCAAGTGGCCTTGACCTTGGATCCAAACTAATTGTAACACATGTAAAAGTATGGCCGACGCAAAGATAAATTTTACCCATGGAGGTAGAACTGTAGAATATCAGCGTGAATTACTGAATTTCTTACACTCTGGACACTCGCAATGATGTTGGGGTCCATTCAACTTTTATCTGCGATCGATGTTCATTTATCTCAGTGTAGAATACAAAACTTCGTCGTGAATCACAATAAACAAACATGTAAATAAGAAGACTTACCTAATTTTATACAATAAACTAATAAAGACATTAAATTCAGTAACTGTAGATCAACATTTGTAACCATATAGACCCTATAATTCCTGGAAATTTGTTTCTTATCGCATAGTGGCCTTAAAGGACGCTAATTAAAGAACAATCAACAACTCGCTTAAGGTTTATAGGAAACTTTTATATTACAGATGTATATAAGGCTTCATTGCTCAAAACATTTATTTATTTTAATTTCAACCAAAGACCACATACAGAAGTACACAAACTTTCAAACTTTCGGCAAATGTTCGCGAGCTTGACTTAAGTCTTTATCAAAACAAGTGTCCCTGGCTGTTTGCCTGCGACACACTCGCGAGAGCGCTTGCGCCTAGACCTAATCAAGCCTGACAGTTGGACAGAGACTCCCGTTACAACTTCCGTTTCTCGGGAGGAATTACGAATGTAATTCTTTGTATTTTAGGGTGCAAACTCTTTTTTTTTTTTTTGCTGCCAGCCTGCCGTTCTTGGTGTACAGGTGCATGAATGGTATCAAATGATGGAAATTGTCTACGCTTTGAACAGGAATGAGTTTTAATGACGAAAGGAGTGAGGACACAAGGAGGCAAGTGTGATGAGGCTCCGAGTGATGACCCCTTGGCGTTACTAGGCAGGCGTCCCAGCTGTCGGCATAGAAAAGTCTAGATTTTGACAGAGCCAATGTTAAGATTTTTATGGTTTCTTTCTCAAAAGCTGGGCCAGGTGGGCCAATGCACCAAAACTTGTTGGCCACGGAATGTTTGGGACTGAGCTACAGCGCTAAACGTTAACATTGTCGCTTCTGGAAAATTAACGTTCTAATCTTCTGTCACAACAAGGAGCGGACCCAGTGGTGTCGACAACGCCTCGTTGTGCCTCCTTCTATTCTACCTCCATGGTTTGAGCATGCGCCGCATTGTCTACGTGATCTCAGATCCGGTGTACAAATTTTCTCAAGATCTCGTATTAGGCGAGTACCAGTTGGAGTACATGTATGCCAGTATACATTAAACTGGCGGCCAAAGAAACTTTGCAAAAGGTTCCAATCAATTTATTTTTGCCAAAGCTAAAAACAGGATGACTGAAGTTAAATATATTGAAAAGACCACTGACTATAGATATTGAAAGTCTTGAGTAAGAACGGACAAAGCAGCCCTCAAATCATTATACTAGTGAACAAACAGAGCAGGGGTAGAAAAATAGCCATTCCATCTTGGTTAACAATGGGCAGAGTATACAAAAAAGTTGATTATTTTTTAAAATTAGTCAATATAAAAACCAATCAATATCGGCGTGTGGCCATCCCTTGCTTCAATGCATGCAAAAACTCTCCGACGCATAGAAAAAGTCAGTCGCTGGTGAGATGACCTGGGATTTGTTGCCATTCATCTTGGAGAGCGAACGTCAGTTCTTGCCGGTTGGGTGGAAGGTGTGGCCGTTGTCTTACTCGATGACCCATGATATCCCAGAGGTGTTCTAGGGAGGACATATATGGGGAACGTGCAGACCATGGCAAGACCTTGACGTCGTTGACGTCCATGAAGTTCTGCACAACTCGAGCGGCATGAGGTCTGGCGTTGTCATGCTGGTACAGGACACCACGTGAAGGAATGGCAGGACAGCAGGACGTGGAATTTCATCCACGTAACGTGGAGCTGTTAGGTTCCCGTAGATGATGACATGGTCAAGTCCGTGCCTCTCCACAAATCCCACCCCACGCCATCACTCTGCCGCCACCAAACGGTATCACCTCCTGGACGCATGATGCAGCCCTTCGTTCGCCTCTTCGACGATAAACTCGCTGTCTGCCATCGGCTCGGAACAGGCAGAAGCGGCTTTCATCCGTGCAAAACAACACGTTGCCAATCATGTCGCTGCCAACAGCGTACAATTCGAGCCCATCGCAACCTCTGGGGACGATGTTCGCCTGTCAACAACTGCCCTCCGAATGGTGGATAGGCCCTAATTCCGTGAGCCACGAGTCTCCTGGACATGGTCTGCCGACTGACCCGGTGACCTAAGGCATTGATTGACGATGACGTCACTCAGGGAGCGGTTCCTCAGGTGTAAGGTGCACAGGTACCCGTCTTCTCTGGGCGTGGTTACCCTAGACCTACCTGTTCTTGGCCTGTCCGATGTCTGCCCTGTCTCTCTGTAACGTTGCATCAAGTTTGACGCAGTTACACGAGAGCAGCCGAAGGTCCTTGCAATGTGGACATGGGTGGCTCCCATGGATACCATACGCAGGACTCTCTCGCGTTGTTCAATCGAGGCATTACTTTGGTGGTTTTTAGTCAGCGTGCAGATCCAGAACACTATGTGTAACGTTTTTATACACTTATTGCATGTTGCGGCCATCCATGGGTCACGTGGTTTTTGAACTTTCTTCACTGTCTCAAATGTCAAACAAATTCGTGTGGGCGTATTTGACGCTTGTCGCACACGGGAATGTGCTTCGTACAATGTTTTTCTATAAAAATTGGTATTAATTTGCTGAAAATGCTGGTTAAATTTAACTCACGAAGTCGTAAAGTTTCTTTTGGCCGTCAGTTTATATGTGAAAAATGTGAAAGAATGTCAAAGTAGAATAGAGATCACATTCCATTTTCCACCAACATAACCAACAGGAATTTAAAATTAGCACGCTTTGTGTTCACAGCATCACATTTGACACTCAAGGTGTCAATAATAGTTACAAGTACCTCACTCATATGTCATGTGACAATTTGCATCATGCTCACAAAGTTGAAAATAAACAGGCCAAAAATAATAACAATAATCATGGTTTTAGACAGAAAAACAAATAAAAATACATAGTTCCTCTGTACCTACATTTCCCCCAACCACAAATGAAGGGTGTTCCACAATTATTTCAATCTTTCTCTCTGGAAGAGCATATGAAACTGGATATTTCATCTTGGCACTGTACATCACTGTTAAGTAAGGAATAGTCACTGGTTATTTCAATCTTTCTCTCTGGAAGAGCATATGAAACTGGATATTTCATCTTGCGCACGGTACATCACTGTTAAGTAAGGAATGTTCACTGGTTATTTCAATCTTTCTCTCTGGAAGAGCAGATGAAACTGGATATTTCATCTTGTCACTGTACATCACTGTTAAGTAAGGAATGTTCACTGGTTATTTCAATCTTTCTCTCTGGAAGAGCATATGAAACTGGATATTTCATCTTGCGCACTGTACATCACTGTTAAGTAAGGAATGTTCACTGGTTATTTCAATCTTTCTCTCTGGAAGAGCATATGAAACTGGATATTTCATCTTGCGCACTGTACATCACTGTTAAGTAAGGAATGTTCACTGGTTATTTCAATCTTTCTCTCTGGAAGAGCATATGAAACTGGATATTTCATCTTGGCACTGTACATCACTGTTAAGTAAGGAAGATTCACTGGTTATTTCATTCTCGGCACTTTACATCACTGTTAAGTAAGGAATAGTCACTGGTTATTTCATTCTTGGCATTTTACATCACTGTTAAGTAAGGAATAGTCACTGGTTATTTCATTCTTGGCATTTTACATCACTGTTAAGTAAGGAATAGTCACTGGTTATTTCATTCTTGGCACTTTACATCACTGTTAAGTAAGGAAGATTCACTGGTTATTTCATTCTCGGCACGGTACATCAGTGTTAAGTAAGGAATAGTCACTGGTTATTTCATTCTAGGCACTGTACATCACAGTTAAGAAAGGCATGGTCTTAAGTTATTTCATCCTAGGCACTGTAAATCACTTGTGAATAAATGTCCCAGCTTATTCCATCCTAGGCACTGTACATCACTTGTGAATAAATGTCCCTGCTTATTTCATCATATAGGCACTGTATATCGCAGTTAAGTAAGCAATGGTGACTGTTTTTTATCCTAGGCACTGTACAACACTGTTAAGTAAGGAATGGTCCCAGGTTATTTCATTCTAGGCACTGTACATCACAGTTAAGTAAGGAATGGTCCCTGGTTACTTCATCCTATGTCCTGTTACTCACAGATAAATAAGAAATTGTTGTGTTTCGTTATATGCTGACGTAATACTAACGTCATACTGTACCTATGTGTATCGCTGTATGCGCACCGTGCGGGAATCTTGTACAGTTGGAAGAACAGAACTAAGTGTGGCAGCTTGTACATCTGCCTGCCTTGCCTTACCGCTTGATTACTTCATATCCATCTTACGGATATACCAGATTTGGCGACGAGATAAGCAAGAACCTTACGGCTATACTTCCTGATTTCACGCCTGCTTTGGCTGCACTCGAGATGACTTGTGCGCGGATTGATGCGCCCGTCCCGTTCTTACCTACTCCCGGCGAACCGACGACACCCCGGCACTGGAAACGTCTGTTTGAAAATTCCGTGATTGCTAGTGACACAAATGAGGCGTCTGCTGATCGGATAAAGGCCATTCTCTGACATTCACTCGGAGCTCAGGGACAAATAATTTTCTACAAAGTGAAAACTCCGACAGTTCTTACTCGAGAACAATAGCTACCCTCCAGACACATGTCGCGATTGTGGTGAATGTCAGTACAGAGCGTAATTGTTTTAGTATGAGAGCTTAATTACCTAATGAAATTGTTGACAGTTATATGGCTGCTCTTCGTGAATTAGCTTCTACATGTAACTTTGGTACTTTTGTGATGAAATGTTAGATCAGCTTGCGGAGAAAACTAACAACTAATCCGTGAACGCCATTTGCTCGAACTCGATCTCAGATTGGATAGGGCGATTTAAAATTGCTTGTCAGTTCGAAACTGCTCTTAAGGAGGCAAAATCTATCTCAGGAATTCCCGACCCTGGTAAAGTTTGTGCAGCAGTTACCGGTAGCAAACCTAAGGGGAAATTTTGGCACCAATCAAGCAAACAATCAGGAAACCAAACCAGTCCGGAAACCAGTTCAAAGGTTTCAGAAAGTGCTACCGCTGTGGATCTCCAAGCCACTTTGCAAACATTCCAAAATGTCCTGCTGTGGAGAAAACCTGCCGAACTTGTGGAAAGAAAAAATCACTGCGATGCTGTCTGTTTACCGACTAGCAAAGTGCAACAACTGACATTGAACTGTTCTGAAGACTTGAAAGTGTTGTGTATACAGCACGAAGACCCTACCCTACAAAGAAATTGTAAATTGTACAGTAGACGTGAACGCTGTGAAACTCAGTTTTATTGTTGACACTGCTTCTGATGTTTCACTTATGTCTTTACATGCCTTTGATAAACATTTTCTGAGGAATGCATAGTAGTCTGACACAGTGACTATCGCTGGATACACATCTCACAAAATTTCTGCAGTGGGTTCTTTCCATGCTTTGTGTAACATTTAATCCAAGCTTTAGGTCTTAATATCCAAGGCAGTACTCTGTCATATGCTACTTCTACATCTGCTAGTTTTCAGTTACTCCAACCACAGGTTACAGCGACTGAGCCTGTCTGTCAAATCTAACATTAACAGTCCTACATCTGTCTACGGCCCTATACCTGCGAAGATTAGATCAGATTTTCTCGACTCGTTCTCTGATAAATTAGGCAAAATTAAAGGGTTTACTCATCGTGTGAAAACTCCATATGAATGGGTTTCTCTCATTGTTGTTGCGAAAAAGAAAAACAACAAAATTCGTGTATGTGTTGACCTCCGGAAGCCTGAAGAGGCAATTGCTCGTGACAAATTCCCTCTTCCTACAGTGGATGATTTGCTAAGTGAAATGCAAAGCGCGACCCATTTTTCAGGGTTAGATTTGAAATCAGCTTACCACCAACTCTAACTTCATCCTAACAGCCGTGATCTTACCTGTTTTGTTACCGATGAAGGTATATTCCGTTTTCGCCGCGTGTGTTTTGGCTTGTCAAGTGACCCTACCTGCTTTCAGAAAATGATGTACATTATTTTGCCCGACATTCCTGGTTCAGTGAACTTCATTGACAACATTTACGTATTTGGCCGCAACAAAAAGTCTCATGACAAAGCCCTCTATGCAGTACTACGTAAACTTGAGGATCGTGGTATGACACTGAATGACAAATGTCAGTTTCATATGCAGCCTTTAGGGTTACCTAGTTAATGTGCTTAATTAGAATGGTTTGCGACTGAGTCCCGAGTTAGCGTCACGTAATGATGAGGCTTCTGTACTTGAAACTAAGCAACGACTAAAATCTTTTCTTGGCCTTGCGGGATTCTCTGCTCAATTTTTTCGCCATTTTTTCTGGTAAAGTGAATGCCTTGTGCGAAGTGAATAATACTGACTCGTAGTACTGGGCTGAGGCTGCAGGTAAAGCATTTCGCGATATTTAACCTGATATTGTTAACAGTCCTGGTCTCGCGTTTTTTGATCCAAACCGCGGCGTTGTTGTTACCACCGATGCTAGTGCGTATGGTATTTGTGGAGTCCTTTCTCAAATTACTCCAGATGAATCCGATGATATGTTAGCTTGTGCATCGCGAACATTGACTGCCGCAGATCGAAATGACTCTGTGGGAGAACACGAAGCCTTTGCCTATGCATGGGCTATTGAAATGTGGCCCATGTATCTGTGGGGAAGACATTTTATTCTCCTCTCCGATCACCAATCATTGGTAGCCTTACTCTCCTCTAAAGGTACTGACCACAAGCCTATGAAAATTGCTGGCTGGATTGCTCGATTGTTACATTACCATTACACTGTCCAGTTCAAACCTGAATCACAAAAAGCTACCGCAGATACACTGTCGCGATTGCCGATGTCCACATCGGATTCAGCCATAAATGAAAAATATTGTGATTAGTTTTATTTCAATCGGGAAGGTTACCCTGACGAGATCGTTTCAGATAACGGTCCGAAGCTGGTATCGCATGAATTTGAAGAATTTCTTCGACCTCGGGATATAAAGCACAGGTTTACCACCCCGCAGAAAATAGTGAAATCGAACGTTTTAGTTGAGTTTTCAGTGAAACCATTCATGTTGCTGGTATTGAGAAACGCGCTGTCAAATGTCCTGACAGAATTTATTGGTACTCAACGCGCTGAGTACCAACTGCTCTACTTCCGGTGAATCACCGTCCTTTATTTTACAAGGTGGAACGGTATGAGGACGCTACTGGATATTGTTGGTTTGACAGCCTCTCCCCGCCTGCTCACTCCAGTCGACATTGAGCAGCGAATTGAAAAACATCAGACTCAAGTTAAACATACCTATGACAAACGCAATCGTGTTAAGTCCAGAAAATTTGCACCCGGTGTTCGAATTAAGAAACCGTGGTCAGTTAGGAAAGGCGAAAGTAAATACACTTCTACTACAATTCGAAACAGACTGAATGACACACGTACGTCATGGCCAACGGTCAGAAATGGAACTAGAGATATTCCTCTCCGTTCTATGGACCAGTAGGTTCTCTTAGCCGAAAGTGAAAATGATACATTGTTCATCCCTGTAATTGATCCAGCCAGTCCTACACAAACGGTTAACCCACAACCAATTAGAAATCCACGTGTAAAAAACCTTCTAGCATGGACTAAGGATTTATTATGGGTAGATAAGTGATTCAAGGTTAACGTGTTGTTAAATGTCCTGTGAGAAATAGCATTATCTTATTACTTATTCGATAATGATTTCATTCCATGTCACGCATCATGTTTCAGTGAGCACATGTTAACAACTGTTGTTATATACACATTCAACACAGGCTTCCCTTAAGTAACTTCCATTCTCTAGTAGAAGCCAGTTCTTTACAAGGGGGAAAAGATGGTGTTTCGTCATGTGCTTACGTCACGCTAACGTCACGGTGTACCTATATGTATTACTGTATGCGCACCGTGTGTGGATAATGTACAGTTGGTAGAATAGAACTCAGTGTGTTAACTTGTACATCTGCTTTCCTTGCCTTACTACTTAATTACTTCATATCCATCTTACGGAGATTACTTCATATCCATCTTACGGAGATGTCAGAATTGCAAGAACGATGCACTCTTTATGTCAGTAACAGTGCAAAAAGGATGCACTCTTTATGTCAGTAACAGTGGAAGAAGGATGCACACTTCGTGTCAGTAACAGTGCAAAAAGGATGCACTCTTCATGTCAGTAGCAGTGCAAGAAGGCAAGTACAGCTCAGAGTGTATGGATCAACACCACTACTTGGCCGCTTTCATGTACAATAGCGAGAAAACGTTCCTTCGAAAAGTCCACGAGATTGGGTACAAATCGGGTCATACATTTTCCCTCATTCACAGTGTATGCACGATGTGGTCACTAACCACGAGCACATGGGATAGAAACTTACCTTTAAGATGATGTTAAGATGTTCAGCAAGTAACTGATTTTATGCCAGTGTACATGTTCACACATGTATTTGTTTTAGATGCATTACATGATGGTTCTGGAAAGCAGTACTAAAAGAGTTAATTGTCAAAAGTTTTGCAGTCCCGGATTTCGCTTCCCGAGTGTGGCCTTTATGGTTGAAAGAAATTAAAATGAGATGAAGAGCGTGAAAAGTTATTTGCAAATATGATCTTTAATGGTTTTTTTTTTTCAATTTCTTCTTTTAGGAGTAGAGGGTAAATATTTTTTTGTATGTTACGTGGATTTTGGGACCAACTCCAACTGCATATATATATAGTGTTTACATTATTAATGATCTGAGTCATGATGTCATGCATGACTAATAAATTTATTTCAGTGTAAATGTTTTATTTATATCCACATTCATGCATTTAATCTTAATTATGATGTTATTTGTGAATATATCAGCAATATAAATATGATTAAAATTCAAGTAGAATACATTTGTTCGTTGAAAGACCAAACTCAAACACAAAGATACCTATTACAAATGCGTTACATCCTTATCATTATTATGCAGACACTATATAGAAAGAGGAGATAACCCAAATGCCCACCACACAAAAATTATTTTCAAATGTCTACTTCTTATTATAGAAAAAAAATTATTTAAGACCATAGATAGGCCTATATAACTAACTTTTTAAACTCTTTTATTCGAACTTGACTTCACAAGATGTAATTTTCATGTTTTCGCCACCTTTAAAACACACATTAACTCATAATCAAAAACGTGAAGAAAAAAAAAAAGAAAAAAAAATTTAGAGCAGCACTAAGTCTGAAATAAGGGGAATTTACATGTCTGACATATGATTGGAACAATGCTGCCAAAAGACTTCATTTAATGTTGAGCTTGTTCTCGGACTACATGACAACAACAAAGTCAGAGTTGGTTTTGACAGACTAAAAGTACAACGGCATTGCTATGATATTGACAAGACAACTAACATTATCTTGGCTCTTTTTTGTGATGCCGTGCGAGAGCCCCGAGTAAGGGGGGATAACTCTCGAGATTACTACTAAATGAAAGTTAAACATTACAAACTAGAACTTATATGATCTCCAAACAGGCACTGATTCACAAGTAGGCAAGTCTTGGTTGTCCGACGCAATAGTGAGTGTACTCTGGACGGTCATCAACAGGTCGGTCATCAACATGGCCATCTGTTGGAAGAAATTGGATCTCTCCTCAGAACTCTCCGGTTACGACGTAATTGTCCACCATCATCTGTCTGCATAACATATGATGTAGGTGAGGTCTCTGTTAATATGTAGTCTGCATGTACCCATTTGCAAGAGGTCCCACAAACGGACACGATCGCCAAGACAACATCTGAGTCATTTCATACACTCTGTTTCAATTCCAGCTTTTGCTGCACGCTGGTTTCTGATTGGTTGATGTTCAGCAGGCAAGGTGCATGGGTAAACTTGTTTTTACCGCACAGTAAGTAACTGTGCTGGTGACTTTTACCTCAGGACTGGTGTGTATCTGTAGGCTTGTAGTGCTATGAACACATCCCGCTTGCTGACTTGTGCCTTCCTTAGCATTCCATTAATTGTTTTCACGGAACTTTCTATCAGTCCATTAGATTGTGGGAATGCAGGCTGGATGTGGTAAGCACGAAATCCCATTCCTTGCTGAACTCCATGAACTCTTTAGAGGAAAACTGTGGCCCAGTATCACTCATCACAATGTCAGGTGTTTCATGTCGTGCCAACACCCACGTGGATGCTCTAACAACAGCTTTTGATGTTGTTGTTGTAAGAGAAATAACATCTGGATACAACGAAAAGTAATCCGTTACCAGTAAAAAGTTCTCTTTTCCACAGATACACAGGTCTGCACCGACTTTCTCTCAAGGGTATCCAGGGACATCGTGTGGTTTGGGCAGGATTACAAGTTAGACATGTACTGCAGGATGTCACCATCTGCATAATGTCAGCATTCACTCCTGGCAAATACAAAAGTTCTATTCCACGCTGGCGACATTTTTCAATTCTGAGGTGACCTTCGTGTATTTTTGACAGCATTTCCGACCGAAGGACGGAAGGGATCATTAGTTTTGACCCTTTCACAATGAGGCCATCCGCCACAGACAGGTCATGTCGAACATTCCAGTATTCTGGTGTTAGTGGCGGGCAATCATGCTTGTTGTTAGGCCCGCCCTCTAATATTGTTTCCTCTAGGGACTCTTATCTGGTTTCCTGTCTTACTTGAACAAGCTGGTTATATGATATCGCCATTGTCTGCAGAACCATATCCACACGAGCCTGGATCTGGTCTGTAAAAAGCGAGTTGGTCACAGCTGTCATGTTGATCGCCCGCGAGAGTGTATCCAGGAGTGTAAAAGACACTGAGATCATAGCGCTGTAACTTGGGCAACAGCCGTTGAATACGCAATGGGCAATCTGCGTGCCGCCTTTTGAATATGCTGACAAGTTGTTTGTGATCTGTTGGGGCTTGGACTGAAGCTCCAAAAATAAACTGGTGAAATCATTCACACGCATAGGCAATTCCAAGTAACTTCTTTTGGATTTGAGCATATATGGTTTCAGCATCCAGCAATTCCCTTGAGGCGTATGCCACCTGTTTCCATTCATTCGAATGTAGGTGTACTACAGCACCAGTTCCATCTTTGGAAGCATCGGGTGATATTTTGATCGGCCTTTTGGGATCATAATACGGTAGGACTTGTTGGGACGTCAAGACACTTTTCTGATCACAACCTGCCATTACTCAGCAAGACTCTCAATGGTGCTGATCTCTGTGATAATCCTGGTATCCATTTAGCGAGATATTTAACCATGCCAAATAAGCTTGGAACATCTGCTGTATTTTCTGGGCGTGGCATATTTTCTGTGGCTGAGAATTTGTTTTGCCAGCGTGGATTCCATGATCAGTGAGACAGTCGCCCAGGAAAATAAATTTGTTAGCACCAAACTGGCATGTATCTTTGTTTAATTTCAGGTTTGCTTTTTCTGGCCCTTAGGCTGTGTCATTTTGTTCTTTGGTACGGCCCCACACGGTCATATCGTCCATTGCGGTATCGACATTAGTAATGTCATCAAATAGTTCATAGATTGTTTTATAATATACTTCTGGTGCACTGGAAACTCCGAAGGGAAGACGTCGATATTTGTAGCGACCAAATGAAAGTTGAACGTGCATAGACGGCTACTGGCGTCGTCTAGTTTCAGTCGCCAAAAAACCTTGGGAAGCATACGGTTTGCTGAAATATTTGGCCCCAACAAACTTTGCCATAATCTCTTCTCTGCTCGGAAGTTTGTAGTGTTGCCGCTTGATAGCCATATTCAGGTCTCTTGGATCCAGACACAGTCTGGAGTCATAGAATTCACATAGTCCGTTGGCTCTTGACCTTGGTGATTACCGACATCTTTCCATCCTGTCCAGTTCATTCTATAAACGGTCATGTAGGGCAAAAATGTACCACTGGTTTCACAGTTTTGCCTAAAGTGATTATGTGTTTGCCAGGTAAACAGCCAAAGCGTGAAACACGTCAGCGAATTCCTCTTGAAGGTAGCTGTAATCGCAGGTGTGCACTTGCTCTACTTCTGCAACTAATTTGATAAAATTCAGTTTTTCGCAAGCTTCTCGTCATAGGAATGACTGAACATCTCCGGGGACTACAAAAATGTAAGCTGAAAGCCATGGCATTGAGTGTGTACTGTAACTATGCACTTCCCTAGTATGAGAATGTTGGTATTGTTGTAGCCCTTTAACCTGTGTGTGGCCTTCAGAAGCTCTGGTCGTTTGGAGAGAGAACTAACATCTGCCTCTGATTTGATGTTAGCCTGCGCATCCGTATTCAGTTAAACCAGAATGTTGAGAAGCACTACCCAGTCAGTCAAAATTTATCCTTACTTGTTGTATCCACGTTTATCGGCTCCACAAAGAACTCACCCATCTTTCCTCGTCACTAATGGCAGACTCACTGATTTCCTCAACGGTGTGTACAGTTATAGGCAGGCAACATTTGGCGTACCAACATTTGGGTGGTTTTTACCCATGCACCGTGTACAGTTGACCCATAGGCCGTGCAATTTCCGGATTTATGCCATAGGTCAAATCCTTGGACACTTATGTTTACTGTCGGCCGAATCAGAACTATTTGTTCATTTTGTCTGTGAGAAATTATGGGAATTTTTCTTTCCTCTGTTTGTTCTGTGTGCAACGGGGTCATTTCCTTGTCTGTTCACCGCGTGGTCATTCCCTTGTGTGTTCACTGCGGGGTAATTTCCTTGTCTATTCACCGCATATCAACGTTGGCTGTTGGAGTTCTTTTAGTTGGGGTTTTGCCATTTCTGAATCCTTGGTGATATAAACAGCTTTCTGGAGTTTCAAATCTGGGTCTTGCAAGAGTCGATCACGGACGGTGTTATCAGGTATTCCCCTGATCAGTGTGTCTTTGATAAAAAAAAATCTGTGAACCCCCCAAATCTACGCGATTTACTGAGTGTGCGAAGACGAGCGACGTACTGATCTATGGTTTCATCTAGGCCTTAGGTCTAGGTCCGGCGAGTGCAATTCTCATGGGATTTACTGAGTCATGGCTTCAACTTCATGGCGTTTTCAGCCTCGGCGAGTGTGAAAGTGCTGTACAGTTCAAGGCCAGCTTCACCGATAACATGCAATCAAATCGATAGGGTTTTTTTTTTCGCTCTTTTCCGTCAAGCCAAAGGCCACCAAATAAAGCTCAAAGCGCTGTCTGAATCGCCACCAGTTATCCGATACGTTCCCAGATAAATCTAACGCCTCTGACGGCTTGAACGTATCCATGTCGATTATAACGTATCTTTGTTTTTGTTTGCAACCGGTACTGATCTAGCACTCTATTACTGATCTATAATTTTAAAACGAATTCTAACAGAGTGGATGTGGCAATATGTTCGTTCGCTGTTCTGACACCATGTTATGATATTGACACGACATCTGACATTATCTTGGCTGACACCATGTAGTGATATTGACAAGACAACTTACATGGTCTTGGTTGTTTTTCGTGATGCCATTCGAGAGTCCCGATTAGGGGGGATAACTCTCCACGTTAAAGCCTATATCATTACAGGCATGGCATTAGATTAAAGTAATCAGGAAACTATCCTCCTGTCCACCCCTCTAAACCCAATGAATAGGCTTGAATTCGGCCTGTTCAATTATAATAAAACATACATGCAGTATATTTGTACATATATTGCGACGAAGACTATGTACCGGTATAAAGAGGCCAGTTATAAAGCTTCGTAAGCTTTGTCAATGGGGTGGAAAGTTGGATGGGGCCGAAGGCCGGGCAAAGTGGCCAGTGAACCCACACTTTCAAAGGAAATGGGTGGGTATATGCTCTACCCTCACCTCAACTTTTCAAGCCGACCACTCATGCCATACGCAATATTCGATACTCCACTCACTGTTGGGAAATTTATCAGAATCGACTCGAAAACATTTTCTTAATCTTTGATAGAAAGATCTTTGAGCTGCTACTCCAATGGTCAGATATGAATGGCGATAAAAGCGACTACGTGGAATTGATTATCTGCAGTGTACTGTAATTTGCAATATGTAGCTTAACTCATACAGCTTCCAGCCGAATCACGAAACTGCCTTAGACTTACGTTCGACTTAACTTGTCGTACAATTCCTTCATTTACAGTGAGCTAAAACGCTAATTTTAATTTTTCCTATGATAGCTGAAGACGACCTGAAACATTAAAATAAAAAAGAATCCCTATGACGTAGGTAGCTTTTAGAGCTGTAAAGTATGGAAGCCGGATGAGGACATCTCGACCCGCGGGCTCGCCGCACATGGACACTGCAAATCTGCAGCGCTGAAAGAAATTGACATGTATTTGTCTGGGTCATTCTTAAGCCTTCGTACAGTAGGAAGTGTGAGTGAGTGCCTGGGGTTTAACGTCGTACTTAACAATTTGTCAGTCATATGACGACGAAGGAATACTTAGAGTACATATACTGTGCCTCCTTGTTGCAGGGCGGATTTCAGTCGCTCTTTTATCTAGTGCTTCTTCACTGAGACGCCTTACCGAGGGCAAGTAAGGCACCCCGCCCCAGTCATTATACTGATACGTCGTTGCACTATCCCCTAAGTGGTCAATTTCAGAAGTTGAACTTATTTTAAGAAATGGCCAGTTAAACAGTATTTTTGTTTCAAAACTGGTCAATTTTTATTTCAAATGTGTTTTTTGTTTCAGAACTGACGTATTATTTAAAAATGTTTTAGGTGATTTGTGCCATACACTAAAAAAATATATCCACCTTTATGCGACGGCGGATTTGCTCCTGAGTGCATGTGTAGTGGAAGGTCGCCCTAATTCAGGTATACACATAAAAATGTAGGCCTTCCTGAGCAATGTTTTGTACCAGTGTAATTATTGCAAACCTCAATGTCTATGCATGTACGCTTGGGGTTTTAGGTCGAACTAAACAATTTTTTTAGTCATTTGACTACGAAGAGTCATTATGTGTGTGATACATACACCGTGCCATCTTGTGGCAGGCGAGTCCATGCCGTTACTGAAGTATTATGCCCAAGACACCAGACACAAGAGGCAGAGGCAGCAGCAAGTACCATCTTCAAAGTCACTGGGGTGTCCCGACCCGGGGTTTGATCCCGCGGGTCTCCCGACTTCGAGGCGAACTCTTTAACCATTAGGCCAACAGAGCGGTATAAACTTAACAGAATCCAATGAGTGTTAAGTTCGAGATTCGAAATACAAGTGACTTCCAATAATCGCAAGGCCCGTTTCCAAAACAACCTAAATCACCATTTCCCAAAGTAATATGTAAGACATAATACGTAAAATTGAAATAATGCTACATGGAACACAGGCCATATTCTACAGGCATAACAACCACGTCAAATATAAAAACATATAATATACAAAGGTGCAGACACACTTTCGAAATCGGCGATAAAGTTCCTAAAATGTATGAAGCATTTTAGCTTTCTCAAACTTTATAATCATTAGAACACTGTGAATATCACTGGTCCGAGTCTGACATTTGTTGAAGGGTGATAAGTGGAGCCTTTCTTGGTAAATACAAATTTAGATTTTTATTCGGAAATATAGGTACATCGCCACAAAGCCTCTGGTACAGCCTCTTTAACATTCAGTATCGCTGAGGCAGTCCCCTGACTCTGCAAGCCCGAAACCTTTCTTAGTCTGCTGTTGACCCAGTTTTTGTAACATAACTGATAAGATAACATAGACTACGTACCCCCCTCCCCCAACACCCAACCCCTCCCCGCCACCCTCCCAAAGATGAATGGATTGTTCAACTACAACGTCTCAAGATACAAAAGAGTCCATGTACAAAAATGGCGGCTTTGAGTGACCAAATGACCTTCAAAGTATACTTGTGTAACGTGGCACTCTTTCACCAAAACGAGCAGAAAGGTTGTCCGTGTGCCGTTCACCGATATCATGATTTCAATTGTTCATAAATGCACACCCCATGTTTTTTTGTGAATTTTTGTGAGGCCCCAAATGTATTAACCACGAGTAACACAGATGGAAAAGTTTGGACAAGTTGACTCATCTGGTTATAGTGTTGACTCGTTTGGTTAAATCGAAAATTCTTTCATGATTCAGCTGATTTGATAATATGGCAGCTAGCTGAAGTACATTAGCTCAGTTGTGTACAGCTCAGATTTTAGATTCAGTTGACCCAAACTTTTGTCTCATGCAGTGAGTAAACAGGTAATTATAGATACAGGTATATAACACAGATTTAAGCTTTCTTTATCGAGTCTTTTACAACGGAAACATGAACATAAACTGATGATGATATACTGTCTAGACAGGATACATCTAAATGTATGTACAATTAATATCCATAGATATATATATATTATTCGGATGCACGGGGAGGTCTTGCACTATATGATTAAAGTGTAATTTGCTCGACACCAGTATATTGAGCTTTATTACTGAGTTATAGGCATTTTAAAGTTATTAGAGCGGCCTTTCTTTGTCTGTGATGTCATGATATACTGTGTATACATACATGTACGATTGGGGGATCAACATTTCGACTTTATCTCCCTATTCTCTTTTTTGAAAATCAATTTTATACTTTATTTTCAAAATTTTGACTTTATGTCAGAGATTTTAACTGACAAACGATTTCAGATATTGTCACGCAACACACCGGCTGGTACGCTAGCCTCCCCGAATAATATTATTTCTACAGTTAAAAGAATTTGAGTTTGTTTTGATAATTGATATTAAGATGAGTGATCGGAATTTCCTTCCGTGATAAAACTCTTGTTTCGCACAATATCTGATATATCTGATTGGCGTCTTACGCTGTACTCAACAATATTTCACTTATACAACGGTAGTGGGAGAAAACCGGGCAGAGCCCGGGGTAAACCCACGACCGTCTGCAGGATACTGAAGACCTGTTTCGCACAGTGTATAGATATCGCTTTGGATTATTTTACTTTGTTATTTTACACTCAGACGCCTAGACGTGGAAAAGGAAATGTTTGTTACATGATGTTCCAACCTGAGCTCGGCGGTATTACGTCATAATACATGTACAGTGTACTTTTACATTCCTGCGTCACGCAATAATGAGACACGACGTCATAGATAAGTAGACTTAAAATATCTAGGTCAACTGCAATAGCCTAGGCATGAAATATGCCGTTTTTGCTTCATTTTCTTTCTTTTTGGGGGTTATCGCTTAGACCAAGTATACCACGTGCCTGGCATGTGATATGAATCGATCACCATATTCTGTGATAAGTTTTGTAAGGAAAGTCAAAATTTTGACGAAGAAGAAAAGAGACATGTATCAAAAGTGCTCCAGAGAAATTGTGACAAACAATTTAAGCCAGTCTATGACCTCTGACCTTAAGTGGCTTTCATGCATTGGGTCATAAATTAAGAATCGGCAGCAATTTATAATCCGTAGAGTTTTTGGTACAACATCAGCCAACAATAAAGCTCCTAATTAGCGCATGCACGTAAAATAAGTTTCATTCGCTCGTAAACGGTACCCATAATTGCCTGGAGGTCATTTTGCGCATGGAACTAAATTTACAATTCCGTTTGAACATGCCTCGCGAAAATATAAACAGTTATTCATCCATTTTGTATTTGTATGCACAAAACTGTTTTATTAATTAGAGGTTGCTGACCTCGAATTTACTTTTTCTAATTCCATGCCTGAGAATTCCACGGAATTCGGCAGTCGGTCAGGAGCACTCGAGAGTCTTGTTACATGTAGCTATCAAACTGGATGAGTACATTGAACTCTTCTTTTTGTCAGCTCTTCTCGCTACGCTTTAGTAGGATCTGAAAAAACTAAAAAGATTAAGAAATCTTGCTTCGGATGTACAGTAATTTATGATTTTTAGTTGTGACAAGCATCTCTATATCTCGCTGTCTTTCTGTCATGGGGACAACTAGGGAAAACCTGAGTGCTAGGTTTATGGGAAAGCTAGGGAAAACCGGAGTGCTAGGTTTGTGGGAAAGCTAGGGAAAACCGGATTGCTAGGTTTATGGGAATGCTAGAGAAAACCGGTATGCTAAGTTTATGGGAAAGCTAGGGAAAACCTGAGTGCTAGGTTGATGGGAAAGCTAGGGAAAACCGGATTATTATGTTTATGGCAAAGATAGGGAAAACCGAAATGCTAGGTTTATGGGAAAGCTAGAGAAAACCGGATTGTTAGGTTTATGGTAAAGATAGGGAAAACCGGAATGCTAGGTTTATGACAAAGTTAGCGAAAACCGGATTACTAGGTTTATGGGAAAGCTAGGGAAAACAGGAATGTTAGGTTTATGGGAAATCTAGGGGAAACCGTAATGCTAGGTTTATGGCAAAGCTACGGAAAACCGGAATGCTAGGTTATGGGAAAGCTAGGGAAAACCGGATTGTTCGGTTTATGGGAAATGTAGGGGAAACCAGAATACTAGGTTTATGGCAAAGCTAAGGAAAACCGGAATGCTAGGTTTATGGCAAAGCTAGGGAAAACCAGAATGCTAGGTTTATGGTAAAGCTAGGGAAAACCGGAATGATAGGTTTATGGCAAAGCTAGGGAAAACCGGAATGCTAGGTTTATGGCAAAGCTAGGGAAAACCGGAATGCTAGGTTTATGGGAAAACTAGGAAAAACCGGATTGTTAGACTTTTGGGAAAGCTAGGGAAAACCGTAATGCTAGGTTTATGGCAAAGCTAGGGAAAACCGGAATGCTAGGTTTATGGCAAAGCTAGGGAAAACCGGACTAAAGAGATATATGTGATCAACCTCGTCCTCATGTCAGGATACTTTGCATATCGCTCTGGATTTTCACCGGGTTCTGTCCGGTTTTCTCCCTGTCTAATACTTGCCGCCGCCGGAGTGTATAAAGCGTAATATTCTTGAGTCAATACGGCGCAAAACACCAATCAAATCATTCAATTAACTCATGTGCCCATATACCACACAGTAGGTTTTAATCAAGCAATTCAGTTCAAAACAATTTCACACATGGATGAATGTATACAGGTGAACAATAATTATTTACAGGTTTAACTGTATTGCCTATATCGCGTTTGTGAGCATAATTATTATCTGTTCTACGAGGGAAATATCAGACATGGTCTGGGATAACAGAGGAATGACAGCATTTGACAAATACATACTGGGAGCACGCCAACTGTTTTTTCTTGAATACTTTCCTAAAGTTTGTGCTACATGCCAGAAAGATGAAGGCTTTTATAGAAAAGCTACATTGGTAGATAAATAGAAATATATTATTTACAAAATGTTTTGTGATAGAGGTTGTCAATGTAACCTCCAGCATGTTCTGAACGATGAGGTTCAGGCGAGTCACGTGGCTTGGCACACTCATAATAAAAAACTGTGGTGGAGAGGATGAAGAGCATTTTGGCGACGCGAACTTGCGGCACTTTCAACTTTCTCCTTCGTCTATTTGTCCGCTCATTTGGCAGCTCATCTGTACACGCTCGTTCGTTTATCTGTGCACCACTGTGTGTCCCCTTGTGTCGTTTGTGAGAAATTCTCCGGTGAAGTCTTCTCAACACTTTGGACGTTATGCACGTTAGAAGCACTGTGAGAACGATGTATGGAACGAGTAACGTGATGATTGTGTCGCAGTAGGTGATTGCACGCCAGACCGCTTCGTAGTTGTGGTGGTTGCGACACGTTCGCTCCCCAGATGTCGTTAAGATGGCGGTGGCGGAATACCCCACCAAGGAACCAGATGTCAAAATCACTACGACCACCTTGGCCCTTTTCACTGTGCACAGAGCTTTCATTTGAGTCGGATGGCAAATGATAATGTAGCTCTCAACGGTGATACAAACCACAAACCACACGGATAGGAAAGCGGAGACGTACGACAAATACACGATGACGTGGCACCAGCCGGGCTGCTTCGTCAAGTTAATGCCTTTAGCTTCTAAATAAGGCCAAATGAGAGTAATCAAGAAACCCGTGTCGGAAACCAACATGGCTATCAGGTACACGCTGGTAGAGGACTTTCGTAATCCGGGCTGTCGGAAAGCCAGGATGGAAACACAGTTGCCCAAAATTCCAAGGCCTGTGACAACTGGAAGCATGAATTCATACATGATGTGCATCGTTTTAAAAAGAGCAATGTTCTCCATGTAGAGCTGTGTAACTGTGGCGTTCAAGTTCGTAAGGTTTATGCTTATATCACCCATAATTTTGTGTTGACTACATGACCAGACTACACCTCGAAATATCACGATAATAGTCATTACCAACATGGACAAAGGCGATGGAGTCACAATCTAGATCCGATACTTGATTCCTCTTCATTTCGACGGGATTCGGCAGTCGGTCAGGAGTACTCGAGAGCCTTGTTACATGTAGCTATCGAACTGGATGAGGACATTGAACTCTTCTATTTGTCACCTCTTCTCGCTACGCTTTAGTAGGATCTGAAAAAAACTAAAAAGATGAAGACATCTTGCTTCGGATGTACAGTAATTTATGATTTTTAGTTGTGACAAGCATCTCTATATCTCGCTGTCTTTCTGTCATGGGGACAACTAGGGAAAACCTGAGTGCTAGGTTTATGGGCAAGCTGAAGACAGTCGGACTACTAGGTTTATGGGAAAGCTAGGGAAAACCGGAGTGCTAGGTGTATGGGAAAGCTAGGGAAATCCTGAGTGCTGGGTTTGTAGGAAAGCCAGGGAACGCCGAAGAGCTAGGTTTACAGGAAAGGTGGGAACAGACGGAGTGCTAGGTTTATGGGAAAGCAAGGGAAAAGCGCAATGCCTCCAGTAAACCACCGCCCGTTGCAAGCTGCCTTACAAACCTCCTGACGTAAAACCGCAGCAGGAGTTGTGAGAACTGGATCCGAACACTTGACCGCGTTAGTCAAATGTTTGACAGTAGAGGCGAGCCACAAGTTTAATTGCCTTTGCCAGCAATGGTATGTCATTTCCATCTGATTATCGACCTGTTATGGTTGCCCTAATAACTGTCAACAGAGAAACTGAAGCCTACACCGTTTAATATATAGGCGTTACACCAGATAATCATATACCTGCTGTCAACCATAATGGACGTTTTGTATCAATAAGCGCAATGCCAATACCCAAAACAACAGCAACACACATCAGCAAAGAAGTGAGCAAACAGATGAAGTATGAAATTAAAACGGATTTATGCAAAACGAAGGTGTCAACGTTTTTCAGAGATATCGGAAAAACGCGACGACTGGCGAAAGAATGAAATCAGTGTCCAAATTATTAACAATATGTCATTAATCAAAATTTGTATCTTAGTTACAGTTTGATGCCAACTATTCATAAATCCAAAGCACCGATCTAATTCAATACGATGAACATGCGAATATACTACCCCGTGTTTAAGCGGAATAAGACAGAATCATGAAGCAGAGCGCCAGAGATTCTTGACGCTCTGTTCATATTTACCTATAAGAGAATTATACGCAATGTAAAACTGACGAAGTTTAGAGTGAGAGTGTTTGATGGACACACAAGTTTTTTCAGCAATAACTTCTGACGTTGATTGAAGTCGTCATATAACACCCAAGTATCTGACAAATGCTACAAGGCGATATAAGTACATGTCATACACCGTCGACATATTGCTTTCCAATCAAAGATAGTTTGCAATGTCAGAAATGAAACTATCCGTATTGTCCTAAATCTGAGAGGCAGGAAATCGGTTTGTTCTTTTGCTAAATGGTCAGATGTCCCCCAGAGTTTTGGGGTTTGACGGGTGGAGTGGGCTTTGTTTTCCTTTAAATCAAAGTCACAATCACAATCCATGCAAGGAAGGCTGTTGTTGCAATGGGAACAGCAATCAAAGACTGAAGGCAAGAACATTATCTTGCCTATGTGCAAAGTAGTATATATTCTGACGACAGCTGAAGATCAGGTCCTCCTTGCATAATGCAATCGTCAGCTAACATGGTGCAATATAACATATGCAATAACTGTGCATATTTAACATGTTATATTTAACAATAAATTTATAACTTTCCCTCGCTTCGCGGAACACGAGCCGAGTCTCAAACTTCCTCAGCCGGAATCAAACGCGTGATTAAGTCTCATTAAAATTCGAGTTGTAATAGTAAAAGAAAGAACCAAAAAGAACCAAAACAAAAAATCAACGAATGTCAAGACATTATTGGGAACATTGCTTAATCCATCTTTGCTTACCTACACTTTAGATCTTTATTTCCTCACACCATAATGCTGAGTGAAAGTGAAATATTTCTGAGTATACGGCGAAAAACACCAATCAAATAACTAATTAAATTTATATCTGTATGCATCGTACACATGCTGTTTATATTGCGAGCTACACAACAAAACCGTACACAATGGTACACATTTTGAGTTAACCGAACGTCCATTATAGCAGAACTATACACTCAGTACTTCATTCTTCGCACAAAAGTAATCATCCAATAATTTTATCAAGTAATCGAAAAAAACCGTTCATTCAATGATTTAATCTTCCATGTGGGGTGTATTACCAAGTCACACCTTGAGTGCTCATGCACTAAAATTTTGATTGGATTTGTAGATCCCCTTCCCACTTCCGGCCAACTCCAACCAGCCTGAAATGTCTATGGATTTTCAAAAAATCTGAAATAGCTCTTATTTATGGACAAAAGCCAGGAAATTTGTAAAGAGCATGAAAAATTATAGTACTGAGTATTCAAAACATTGCGCATTTGCGAATGGAAATTTGGCAATGCTGACACAGAAAACTGCTCGCTTTACACGCAGACGTTCCTTTATAGCCGGGCATGGAGTGCATATGTAGTAAACAGAATAGGTATACCATTTACATTATGTTGTAGATACTACGGGAACTTTTAAGCTGCACGTACACTTGTTCTTACAATAAGGAAACGATAACCTTTGTGAGAGCAGAGAGTAACGTTTGCATCATTGGCTGCCCGTTTTCGTTTCCAGTAACTGATTTCGCTCCAAACCTTTAAAACCAGCCTGTGAAATGTACACGTATGATTTAGATAAAAGACAAATTAAAGCATTAACTTCTGTTGCGTTGTGCGGACCTTCTTTCAATGAGGTTTCGTCCGACCATTCATTTGCTATATGTGCAACAGCAACTTCTCTGCACGAATCAATGTGACAACATTATAAAATCCTACTATATCGATGTCAAACTGTTATCCACATCACCTGCCTGTTAGTCACAAAATCGGTCAGGTGAACTGTGGGCCTAAATGTGATTTGCCACAGTTTCCTGAGGCGCTCTCATTGTGCGTAAGCTATCCATAATCAGAGAGGATCTTAATCATTAAAACATTTACCAACTAGAAAGTTTTGGCAAATTTGCAGCAATTTTTTTTCCATGTGTGGCGTTCAGTTCAATTAAAATCAACACTTTGTAAGACAATCAGTGGGTAGAACGCAGGCCTTATATGGGAAAAGGACAGTAGACAAAATCGGAAAGCTTATTCATGATAAATAGATGTTTTACTATTTGGAACAACAGGCAGGAGACTATTGTCTCTGAAGGGTAAACCAGCAATGCAAATAAAATGACTGTAGTCAGTATACCTGACTTTTGGGTTAATCCCTTGACAGAGAACTGATTAGCCTAAGTGTAAAAATTAATGACTTAACACAACTAACTCCAAAATCTAGAGAATACAGGTCTAATCATGAGCTTTTGTCACAATACTGTTTCGTTACTGCATCATTATGGGAAGTTTCACTTTGATTATCAACATAATATCTTCACCATATGAAGACAACTACCTGAGTTTTGTGAATATATAAAAATAAAAAACCGATTGTTTTGACCTCAAGACACCTCACTTTGAAGATCATATTTATATTTTCCACTGATCATATATACATGTAGGTATGTATGGAGGGGAAAATGTAAAAAAGGGGAAAATGTCTGGGGGGAAAATGTTCAGAGGGGGAAAGTGTCTGGGTGGTGGTGGTGGGGTGGGTGGGGGGGGGGGGGGGGTGTCCTCCATTCCAGTCACTGTGGCTATGCCGATTACCTGAACAACGCACATTCAAATAACATTTTCTTTCGCCCAAATTAATTAATATTATATCTGCTTCAAAAACTGCAGTGACTGGGTTGTACGATATTAAAATATCGATTGTTAAATTCATCGCTGACTGCATAGCTCGACCAATTTACCACCTAGTTAATTTGTCACTAGCTTCTGGAGCTGTACCAACTGAATTGAAACATGAAAAGGTAACATCGATACCTAAGTCTGGCAGTGTATCTCAAATGGCGCTGAGAACATTCCTTGCGTCTTTCCAACATAAATGAAAACTGTTGACTGCTTCTCTTTGCATGATACCGGTCTAACTTTTTGACTTTCTTAGCTCTATGATGAAGTATGGAATTCGCCGTGTTACTGTTAATGTGTTTTCAGTGTGATGAAAGCACAGCTTTTTCCGTATTTCTAGACTAGTGACGTGTAATAAATTGCAATTAACATAACTGATTTTTTTTCTTTTTTTTTTTAACCTGACTCTGACGGAATCCGTGGTCCAGAGGGATAGCAATGACCAAGGAGCTTCCCACCAATGAGGTCTCTGTGAGTTCAAGTCTAGCTCATGCTGAGGCAGCCAAAAGGTTGGAAAGATGCAAATGGTGATCACATATACAGCACCATGAGGTAATGTTACGGGTTAAATACTTCAGTGGGGGCAACACTTTGACGGCATGGACTCGCCCTGCCACAACAGAACACAGTATATGTGCACACACCAAATCACTCCTCGTCGTCATATGACTTAAAAATTGTGAAGTGCGACTATATACCGCCAGCAAACAAACATACATGCAGGTTAAATGAGTACACACAAAGCGACAGTAAGTCAATTACGTCAACCTCCTTGTCCCGGTTTTAAAAACTGTTTTAAGACTTAATACCTGATTTAACTAATCCAAGTCTACAAGTCTGTACTTAACTGAAATATAATTGCAGACACAGTACATTAAATATGAACTAAAACTTCTGGTGTTATGCTTTGGCTTTGGACAAATGCGTATTGGCATCTGAGTTTGGATAAAATTTTAAAATTTACAATATGACTAAATATCAGCATTAGCTAATACACTTTCGAACAATTAGGCCCAGCAGGCAGTTGTATTTGCACAATATTTGTGTACGATATCTACACCATTTGTATTTGTAAACTATTTACACTAACCCCTTTGGCTATGTGGCCATCTTGTATATAATTGTAAATGCTGTAAAAAATAATTATAAAGACGTCCAGCATAGAGAGTAAGACCAGATAAGCGACGACAGTGTGATAGATGGCAAATGGTCACAGGTAACCGGTGAGTTACGGCCTCCTGTCAGTTTACCTCAGCCAGTGTTTTATTCTAACTGTTCATGTAAATGCATAAATAGTGTGAAATGTCTTTATAAAGTGAAGTGGAATCAAAATCTTCTGCAACTTAATGATATGGGGCGAAAAAAACGCCCGCTGTGGTCTCATCGGGGTAGCCATGGCTTCGGCCTATAGCCCAACGACACTCTAAGAGTTTGTGTCTGTGATAACGGAAAAAGTTAATCTGAAACAATAATTCCTCACTCTCAGCTTCTGTCTTTCTTTAAGTATACAGTAACATTTATAATTACAATTTCTTACCCGAGAAAAAAATTGCTGTACATGATAAAGTCAAGGTAGTTTTCGCTTCTGCTTGAAAAAGTGATTAATTCGCAGATCGCTGTCAGATCAAATTCCACCGTCTTCACCTTATTTCCCCCTCTCTTGCTGATATGTGTCGTATACCGGCACTGAGTAAGAGACTTCGTTCCTAGTACCAGTTTGCCACCTTCACCCACAGTCTTCTTTCCACGAGTCGGCCATAGGGTGCAAACAGCATCATATGAACGTGGTGTATATTGACCATAATCCACTTAGCGCACGCGTCTCTCAATTTGCGCCTTACAGCACTAATAATTAAATTGCCGTGTGTTTAAAAGATAACGAAGAATCTGATTGGTCCTTTTTTACTGCGTCCATACCTCACCGAACATAGAATACATGTGGATCTATTGAAGCCACGCCCCCTCAATATATATTGTTTACTACTTATACGCCCACTGCATGGCATGTGTAAGTCAAAACCTGACCCCATCATGCTACTGTTGACCAAGTGCACTTTAACCCATAACCTTGGTTTAGTTAGCGCTCCTCACGTCCATAAACCGGATTTATCCACAAGCAACACGCAACACACTTTGCTCTAAATGGCCATGTTTGGAACATAAACAAACACATGTGATTTTTTTCTTTGCTCAGTATATTTAATCGGCATTGATCAATGAAATTATTTCAGATGTAGGTTAGAATCGCCTTGTGCATACTTAATATAAAGAGAAGGCATATGTATAAAGAATTATTAGAAACAAAGTTTGAGTTTTTGTGTTTTCTGACATCACTTCTTGCCTCAACATTGGTGACCTCAGTGAACTTGGCGTTACCATTGAGTACAAATATTCAACTTACTATATATGCTCCTAATGACAACTTAATCACGAGCGTTCAGTCAGTGCATTAAGTCATTTTAATACAACCTAATGAACGCTATAATTCAGACCTTCATCGGTCATGTCGTTCGCATGGATGGTTGTTTTACTAAAAGATACCTGGAGATATATACTCGTTATGAAATGCCCATTCCCAGCTTCATGCATCAATCACCACAAAAAAGAAGTCAAAGATCACAATTTTGCGCCAAAGTACAATGTTTGGGTAAGCGGCTATAATGTATTTTACATGTTTCCTATGGCAACCGATTCTTAAGTTCCCAGCACACACACTAAAACCTTAATAAACGCTAGTTATAACTTTTACTAATCCACGAAGCCGGATAAGTTCTAACTAAATGATACCTGGAGATACACTCATTATAAAATGCTGACAAAGTTGCACAACGCCACTTAAAAGCGGGTCAAATATCAATATCTGGATCACATAATTGTCAGAAGGTCCTCAAAATATAATTTCTTCCAGCACATAAATGATGTTACGTTCAGTCAAAAAATCATATGCAAGACAAGAAATGTCCGACTTTTTCAGTTTCCAACGACTTGACAAAGATTTAAAAATTCACAGTTTTGACTTTGTTTAACAGTTTCTTTGTTTACGAAACATTGCTTACGTGGCCGCAGTATATGCTTACATCGCACAGAGTTTGGTCGCTTTGTCAAAAGATCCGCTTGACATAAGAATCAAAGACAAAAGAAACAAGGACAAAAGGACATAAGAATCAACGACATAAGATTCCGAAGGACATAAGACCCAAAGACAAAAGAAACAAGGACAAAGTGACATAGGATCAACGCCATAAGATCCCGAAGGACAAAAGAACCAATTCAAAAGACCCAAAAACACATTGCCTGAAATGAAACAAATGGACAAATGAATCGTTAACAAGCCTTTCAAACAAATTGCAATTAAAGCCAGACACTGTTTATATTCGTAGGTGTCAAGAGTATTTAGCTGTAACCTGCTACGCTTGGTATTCACGTTTTATCATAAAGGCATGTTTTGCTATGTTGTGTTTGGAGACAGTCAAATTGCATATCATTTTAACAATTTTACTGTCATCTTGTCACCAAGTAGATCTCTATTTACTTCAATGCTGGAGATAATAAGATTAGACGAGTGAAAACAACTCAGTCAATAACGTAGTCATTGTAGGAATCTTTCTACTTAACTCACGCTTATAACTAAAGATGGTTGAAATTATTTAGACCCGTGAAATTCGGCCTCTTGATCGTTTAACTCATGGTTTCTTCCTGTTCATGTAAATGCTGAAAACGTTGGCAAATTGCACGTCTCCTATAACCCCATGGCTTAAGCAGAATTAAGTAAAACAAATGCAGTGCGATTAGTTGCAATGTATTTGACGTCACTGCTCTAGAAACAATCAAAGTGCCATCCTGTCGTCATATTTCACACACATTAACATTATAAGAATGTATAGGGTACAAGAGTCTCTCCCTCGAAGAATATCCCAAAGAACAAGCATCTGCTAGACTGTCAAAAACCATGTGTGTTCATGTATGTATGCCGTATAGATGCATGTCCTCTTAATTTATTGTTGTATACGTAACTTGAAGTCACATACAGTTGTGTGGGTGTTTACTTACAATAACAACAGCAATGCTGTCACGAAGGCTTCGGCATACAGACCTTGGTAAATCACACAAACAAATTTACTTTAAGTAAATAGTACGCACAAGTATAAATAAATACTGTTTTTCCTATTTTTTATACATTGAGTCTGTATTTATATTATATTTATTTATTTGATCGTTATGTAGAGACGTAAAGCATAGGGAATAAATCCAGAGCGGCTACGACAGTGTGATAGCTGCCAAATGTGCACAAGTAGCCGGTGAAATACGGCAATCATTCAGGGTTTTATTATAACCGTTAATGTAGAAACCTCCTGTCACCATGGCTTACACAGGATGAGGTAAAACAATACAGTGAAGTGAACTGGAATTTATTGCATGTAACTAAAATTACTCGTTGTGTTGTGTTTTCTATTACATTTAACATCCAATACATGAAAGCAATGGAAAAGCTTTCGGAGGACTTTTCCAGTTATATAATAATTGCCAGTTGAGTGCATGAAGGAAACTAGAAACCCAGATGTAAAAAAATGACAAATTTCTGACGTTCTTTCCAACTGACAGATATGACATCATGTTCGTGGGAGACACGTTCAACGAACTACTCACGAGCGTCATGGGCCAGACATTATCACCTGGGTCCAAGGACCATTATGATCGTGAGAATCCTCACGTTCCATGTCCATGTGCTTATTAGTAGCCCTATAACATGCTCGTACATGTGTGTCGAGTTTTCCTCATCCCTATTTTCTTCATGTGTTTGTTAAATATTGTGTAGCGCCACACTAACGAACCGCTAAAGAACTAACTTCCTTCCATTGAAATAATATATGCGTTGAAACAGACATTCGTATACCAGCCCTCCAGGTCAATAATCGCAAGAAAACAGACAAGATTCTAAGTATAACCCGATGCAAATTAAGAATACAGTTATTTACAACATATCACTAATGTATACAGTTCATAATGGCAGTGATATCCACCTTGTGCTCCAGCAATTTTCATGTCGGAGGCAAATTGGATCCATTTTCACAAAATGAATGAGCATGTGTGGCCTAAAACAGAACCTGCAAAAATTGATAGCCTGTATAGCACTGTCGCAGATTTGGTATGAGTGGTGCCTAATGCTTAAAGGAAAAGATTGCTAAAATTCATAACCTGTAGCACCGTCGCAGATTTGGTAACAGTTGTGCTGAAAAAAGAAATGCTGCCAAAGTTGATAACCTGTAGAACCAAAGCAGACTTGACAAGAGTTGATGTCCTGGTTGATTGATATAATAGCCATACACATTATATCTCAGACGTTTATTTTGCTATTTACCATCATGTTAACTAAACATATTTAAAAGTAGACCCGATCAAATTTAGTTGTTATTTCCCTAACCAAAAGTACCCCAACCCCCCCGAAAACACACACACACACACACACACACAAGAAAAAAAAGGCCCAAACACTCTGATCCACATTTAAAATCGCGGAGCACCCTGGTAATCCAAAGTAACTTTGCTAAGTCATGACATTTCCAATACATATCACATATGAACTGAAAATTTTTGCCGTTCTGTAAGAAAGTTTATCAAGGTATTCTTTCAGCTTCATAGAGAAAGGTCTTTCTTAGGGATGCTGTGTATTCCAGTGCGTTTGGTGACTACCATAGCCCAGACTGGCCTTTTGTTTGATTTAATTGATTGATGTAAAAACAAAACTGTGTCATCAACCCAGTTGATGGGTTGCGAATTTTGAAATAGCTTAATGCTTAAGGGAAAAGGTTGATTCATAACATTCATAAAGTTGTGAATGAAAAAGGCTGCGAAGGTTGACGACCAGCACCGTAACAAATTTGGCAATTTTATCAACTTTTCACATCTTTTTTCTTTCAAGACAACTATTGCCAAATCTGTATGTTGCTGCAGGTTATCAACTATCGCATTTGCGCGTTTTCCGTTTGCACACCTGCAAGATATCCTCGAGCACATAAGATATGTGGCACATATGTTGACACATAATCTCACATAATCATAACAATAAATTATTGTGAAACTGATCTCTATGGTTTGCAATTCCAAGCTTATCAGCTTTGTAAATAAGGACGATGTATGCATCTGGAAAGACTGATTTATTTATTCTTTTGTTTGATTGGCGTGTACGTCGTACTCAAGAATATTTCACAAATATGACGGCGGTCAACAATATGGTGGGAGAAAACCGGACAGAGCCTGGGGTAAACCCAGGACAATCCGCAGGTTCGCCGACAAATTATTATGGCAAAGACCGAGTAAGAAATATTTTTGATCTGCTGATACTGGAGATAATAGTAGCATGTATATAAAACAAACATCAAAGTCTCCTAAAATTATAAGACTGTAGAGCATTGTCTTGTACTCTTTATCAACATAATGTATTTTTTTGAAATGAAAAAACATTATACTGGCTTTATAAAATTAGAATAATTATCAAAATTATATATAATATAATTTTTTTTGTCGAACTCATCCGCTTAAATCCAAACAGTGACACACTTGCAAACCACCTAGTTATATTTAAACGTTTACACCTGAGCGAAGACTCTGTACAGTTGCCCTTACAGTAACCTGGCGTAGTAACATAAATGGTTCATATGCCAAACAAACTTCGAGCAATCAAAAGCCTTCTCACAAAGGGGTGTTGTGGTGTATGTTACATTGATTACCGTGTTAAGGGTAAACTAACAGCCACCATGCAGGAGTGCTTTCGCACTAAACCGTAGGCCAACGGTTTAATCAACCAGAAACCTTTTATCAAGAAACATCTGGGTCAGTTTCACTTATCAGTCTCAGACTTATGTCAGAACTTCAACCAGCATGTTTGAAGGTTTTTTCGCGTTATATTAGCTGAAATTTGTTGTCCAATAACTTACCCAGATCGTATGTTGCCAAACAATATTTTGACCTTGTTACATATGTAAGGGTACCACTATTGGGAGAGTAAAGAGTAGTCGAAATATTACGAATTTGTTATCCAGACAATGCTCGTTCATGTTTTTTCCCTCTCCAATCCCAGGTATCTTATTAATTGCAACAATGACCTGAGGTGCACCGTGTTACTGGAACTGGCACGAAGATATTCGTACTCAGTGCTGGGACGGGTCGTCGTTTACATCAACAAAAACGTCGCATCTACACGTGTGCCTAGCTCATTCTTGTTTTATTATACTACATGCATATTTAGCTTCTTTCAGATGATTGTCCATGCGCTACAATTAATACAGGTACGAAATTATTCTGTCCATGACGTCAATAAACATAATCCCTACTATTCTCAAACCATAGTAGCGTGTTTCTTTTGATTTATGTATTTATATGATTGGTGAATATTTCACTTGTACGACGGCGGCCAGCACAATGATGGGAGGAAACCGAGCAGAACCCGGGGGAGATCCAGAAACATCCACAGGTTGCAGCCAGACCATCCCATCAACGTCAGAAGAGGAAGCCAGCATGAGCTGGACTGGAGCACGCAGCGATCGCATTGACGAGAGACTCCTGGGTCATGGCGTGCTTATCACCTCGGTCACAGAGACCCCTGGATTTCCCTTGTTATTTAATTAGTACTTGTTTTGTGTTGTAAGTTAGCTGATTTTAGATTAATTTCAATAGTGGCGTTTATTGTAAGTAGAAAACTAACTGTATAGAAGACTTTAATTATGTGTTCAATTTTATAGTTGCTTATTTGATGTCTAAGCCATAACAAGGATAGATCAATTCTTGACACCTACATAAACATGCCCAAGCCAAGCGTGAAACTCTATGTAAGCTGACATATCTCCGCTCCATGTTCCTTTCAGGAGGCGGATGCTTATACGCATTTTATATTACAAGTATTTTAATATCTTTGCTGCTCCTATTGCACTTTAAACTGCGTCGTGGATTTCCTCCGGGCTCTGTTCAGTTTCCTCCCGCCACAATGCTGGATGCATTCGTATAAGTGAAATATTCTTGAGTACGATGTAAAACACCAATCAAATAAATAAATCCGTTAAAACTGGGACGATACTCTATTTTTAAAACGTCTAAAGTTGTACTGTTATTCAAGGAAAGTAATCCGATGCACCCTTCAGTAACAGAAAAATCCCAATGCCTGTGTGCATGCAGATCTTTGAAAAAGCTGTCCACAATTACTTCACTGTGTATTTAACAAAGCATTTTGTCCTTTGCCTTAACCGTTGGGTTTCGGAAAAAGAACACTCTACCGAAACAGCGGATTTTATTTTGAAACATATGGATAGAGGTCAGATGGCTGGAGCAGTGTTTTGGGTTTACTTCAGTACTTTACTATTCGAACTTGAATGCTAATGTGTGTCAAATAAAAGGATCACCAACTGTTTCCAAAACAGAAATCAATAAGTATATTGCAACAATACAGCACTGAATGACCCCAAAAACCCAAGCATATACTAACATACTTACACTCTATAGGCACTTGTACCACAGAATCAAGTACGATACTGTACGTGAGGGAACTAGTCAGTTTATAAATATATTCATGTAGGGGTATAACTATCGGAGAGTAAGGGTGAGAAACAAAAGGCTTGTTTATCTCTCAGATCAAACAAAGAAAAAAGAAGACGCCTGAATAGGTTCGATACATATGTTTTAACAAAATAGACCAATAATACAACTGACAATAATATACAAGACAAGGCAAACAGAAAAACAATACTGTAGCGGTTCAATTATGTGCTTTCGTTTCTTATGATGTCTTCTCCTCAAGTATACAGGTGTCCGACACCATCCACTCACTTTAATCCTGTTCAATATTTAATGTGCCGAGGCAAGCTTGTTAAATGAATACCAATCAGGATTCTATCCCCTGAACTCGGAGACGCCGCTACTATTTGGATTCGATTTCATGACATTTCCTAAACTCGGGTTGTTATCCAGTATGACTTGTACATGAAATTCGAAATTCTTATAGGAAATGAAAGTTCTCCAAAAACATATTGTCAGTGGATCACATGATGAATATTTATTACGACGAGGGAGGAGCCAGCAGTCGACACAAGTACCAAACAGTTGAGTGTCATATGGTACCCAAGTTCAGTTGATATATTCTGGTATTTAGTCTCTGTGGTCCACTTTTGACATGTCAGATGATTTCTACTTGAACCAGACAGTAGCTGGATTTTCAGGTTTCGTGAGACTGGAGAGTCCCAGAATTTTGAGACTGGGAAAATTCCCAGGTGTTTTTGTATTCCCGGCTTCCTGGGACTGGTTCCCACCAAGTGTCAGCTGTCTCTCAGTTCTGAAACTGGATCAAAATCACTATTCCAAACACTAGGACTGTATCCCAATTCACCATACAAGAATTTTCCTACTCTATGTAAAATATCTACTTACTGAGAATGCTTACCAGCAATTTGGTGTCTACTCCTGGCAGATTCCAATGTCATCTAGAGACGCTGAAGAAATCAGCCTATTCATAGATTTCCACATGGTGTGGACGGAGCAATGAACCAAATTAGGAGACCCTGATTGGTCACAAGGGCAATTTTTGGCTTTTTGTAAACACAGTTGACACAATGACGTCATCACGATCGCAACCAAGAAATTCAAAATAATGCCTTTACTTTGAAGCAAAAATCTAAATGCCAATGTCTGAAAAGTCCACATTTTTATCCATATTACTCACAAGGTATAACAAGCTTCCACACAAGGGTATTAAATGATAAATTCCTTTTCAAACTAAAAGCCGGTAAAAGCAGGTTCAATAGACGCCCTAATTACCATAAATGTACAAAAATGGCGGCAACACAAACTTCTGATTTCGAGGTTGAACTTAGGGCAATAAATGCCATTTTGCTGTGTGAAACAAGAACGAAAATAGAAGGTAAAGGTTTTCAACAACATCACTCGTCCATGAAACAGATAAACGTAAGCTTAAAACTTCCTACGAAAATAAATAAACGTTATACTCGCAAATATTGACTTCATAAATTAACCAGTATGGCCTCAGATAACGATCTTAACAAAACTTCCGTGAAAATTTATTAAAACATGAATATATGAAACTTCCTACGGTAAGTTTTATTCTTAAATCACGTTACATTACAAATGATTGGATATATATCCAATTATTTGTAATGTAACGTGATTTAAGAATAAAATTTACATACATTTACATACATTACAAATAATTGGATATATATCCAATTATTTGTAAAAATGGTGAAACACAAGCTTACAAACTGCTCTGTACAGCAACTGGAGTACAAATGACGAATGTAGAATGGCGTGAAAGTCGATATCTCCAAACGCAGCAAAATCCTTCACAGTTAATGACAGTAAGTAGGGCTACTCTCAAATGAACTTGAGTAAATAACTGCTCACAAGTGGACTTGATTAAATGGCAGCGAGCTTCGTCGCTCATATTTCTAGACTAACGTGAAGGAAATTCTGAGTGATTTAATCGTAAACATGTTTACAACAGCGATACCTATTTCCAGAAGGTATACCCTATTTACAATGGCAAGAAACTCATTTACACATAAGCCTCAAGAAGGCTCGACTGAATGACAGTGCACACTATAACATACACAGTGGCAAAAATGTAGGTCAGGCAATGACAGATAAAAAAATACAAAAAAATATGATACAATGTTTAAAGACGGGGTTGGTAACATCAATTTTGACTTGAAATGCACCGCCATTCTAACATGAAACTACAAGGGAAAAAATATACAACTGACCTAATATGCAGGTTATACGCTTGAAATTCACAGAGATCTGATTTACTTCGGCACTGATTGGATAATACTGCCATGCACACAGCATGGGCTGTTGATTCAACATAATTCTCTACATTCTTACTGTGTACCTCGTTAAAATATATCAGAACGTTGTCGGTTTCGGCTGGACCTGAAGACGTTGTCCATATTGTTACTCCCCTAAGGAAGTTACCATGGTGACAAAATGATATGACTGGCTGACAGCTGCAACAGTTAAGAAACGGAGTTCAAGCTTCATGTGGTTTCAATTTTTGATATGTTGTACAGAAAAATGCAAGCTGCAAGTGGTATAAACATATTGTCTGGTTGAGTTAACATATGCGCAACATGCATAAGGCAAATCAAGGGCACTCATGTAGCCTAGGTTGAGGTCATACACGCGAGATTTTACATTTATACTCTCGACATAGTTTTAGTTTAACTGGACCTCTTGCAGTTGTTGCGTGCAAAACAGGCACAGCTCTGAAATAGATTGCAAAAGGCTTGACCCCTTAAATGTAATGCACCAACTTGTGACTCACTTTGTGAGTGCGCATTATAATTTGTGTAACAATACTGCCGTTGTAAACTATGCAGTTTGGATACGAATAGCGATTAGCAGTCCTAGAATGGAGTACCAATTCTCTGGTGCCGTTCACAGCTATAAATTATGCATCGGCAGGTCCTATTACGTAATTGAGCTTCGTTAATGATGGATTGTTCCACACAGTTTCTACAGAAACGGTCAATACATGTTTTTAATTTTCTCCCCCCGGCAACCAAACAAATCCCCAACACCACCGCCCACACCCCGCTATCCCTCGCTTGCCCGCACTCTCTCCCGCTATCCTCTCGCCAGCTACCAGCCCACTCTCTCCCCTTACCTCCCCTCACTGTCTCTTTGTTAGCCGTAAGTGCTACAGTGATTGTTTCATTTATGGACAGGGTACTCTCGACATCACAGATTTATAGTATTTAGGGAAGATATTTAGCAAAAGTGGGCGGGTTATAAAAATGGTACAGAATAATACAACACAAGCAAATAAAGCCTTTCGTTGCATGATGAAGAAGGTTAGAATTAAACATTAAATATATGGTACCCTTCACAGTTTTCGTCAAACTAATTTACCAATATTACTCTAGGGAGGTGAGGTCTGGGGTTTTGGAAACAGTAAAGTGCTTGACACATTTGAATGTAAACTGTTAAAAGAGATCTTGAACTTCAGTTCTTCGACTCCATGTTATATGATCTTTGGTGAACTGGGCAGATACCGTGTAAGTGTTAATATTAGTTTTCGATTGATTACATTTTGGACAAAATGGCATAATATTGACCGCAAAAGATATGTAAATTATTGCATACTTTCATGCCACAGCAACGGGTTGCCACAAACGGAACATATGCTTCTAAGTGGCTTAATGCAATAGAACGAATATTGACTGAAACCGGTTACAGGAAAATCATGTTCGAACGTTTTAACAACCAGTGGTTTGTGAGCAGTGTATCTTGTCAGATCAAACTGGAGTGGCAAACTTCAAGCATCTAGCAAAGGAATATTTTATAGAGGGATTAAACGTAAATTTGGCCTTGAAAACCGTTCAGAATATTTACCATGTATATTAAAGACAAATCTTTATTAAAATTGTGGGCGTCTAACCACTACCTACCAGTTGAAACAGGCCGTTGGTTCAATACTCCTTGGTCGCAAAGAACGTGTAAATTATGTGATGTAGACATTGGTGTTGAATACCACTCTGTTGTAAGAGTGCAAAATTACAAAAAAGAGTCTTTCTTCTACCAAATGTTGTTATACTCAGCCCAGTATCTTTAAATTAATAAATCTTTTTCAGTCAAAAAACATTGTCCTCCAAACTAAGATATCAAAGTTTGTTACTATAGTTGTGCGTAAAACCGCCATTCAAGTTCTACAAATTGTCCAGTTAATCTTTTGTCATGTTCTTGGCCTGAACGGTAATAAATTTACTTCTAGAACGACGTGACGGCACATTAATTAAGCTATGCATGTCTGTTCTGTGTTATTCATGATCAGTTTCTAGATACCGTATCACAACTCTCTGCTGTCGTGGCTGTCTAAATTAACGTTTCTAACTGTGGAGAGCGTGGTTAGCTGCGGAATTGGCCACCTCTCATTTGACCAGCCCATTTGCGAGAGTTACAGTGAGAAACAACCTTAAATTACGGTAAGGAACATTTACCGCTGTTCGTATGCATATTAAAATTTTCCTAGCAAAATATATAATAATAACAAATATATAATTAAGACGTACAGAAGAAAGAGAAGAGCCCGAGCAGCGACGATAGCTGGCAAATGGCCACATGTAACCGGGGTTTTAACTTACCTCAGTTGAGGTTTTATTCTAGCTATGCGCATCTAGTGGTCTCTGTCATGAACTAACCGATTCTGAGATTCGTTGTAGGAAAAGAGTCCATGCCAATCGCACCTGTTCATGAAAAAAACAACACATTTCCGATTTTTTCCTAGCCTTTAGCATATTAGTTTCTGAGCTCGCCACCGTCATACTGCATTAACGTACGAAACGTACGTTGACGTCATTCTGGCCACACGTACATTGCAGGCCTATGTATCGCCATTTACTGCTTCTATTGCCGCTGTCACGTAACCCGGTGATTCCGGCTGGAAACGCCACAAGCTGTATGGTTATGTAAAACTTTTCCGTTTCATGTAACAGGAAATAAATTGTTGAGCGGGATTTCGAGTCCAGATATGGCGGAATTGCGCGGAAGCGGAAACGCTCACGTCAAAACACTAAGCACGCTTTACTCTGTTTGTTACCTGAAACATTAAACAGAAGACTTAGATACCTGCATACTGTTATTATTTGTCTATCAATGCATAAATCGTCAGTGTACAGCGGTGTTTGTGGCGCAACATTGTCTGCTGAACTCGAAAAGATTCGTAACTGGGTGACTTCAAACAGGCTATCGTTAAGCATTAACAAACCCAAAGGTATGGTCATCTGACCATTATCCCCTTCTCCTAAGGACATTCCTCGCCTTTCTATGCAAGGGACATTTATAGATTATGTTTCTGAATTTAAATTTTTGGGTATATCGTTTAACAGCAAACTTTCCTGGACATTCCATATCAGTTACATATGCAAAAAAGTATCTCGCAACACTAGCATAAGTAACCATATTAAGCACTTTATAAACAAACCAACTCTACTAATACTTCATATAACGCTTTCATATGCATACCACTATATGCAGGAATTTCTTAAAGGTAATATCTTTAAAGCTCGATCCCTTTCATTTACCAAGCGATGTGATGACTTTAATCTGCGTCATAAGTTGTTCAAAACCTAGTTTATTAAGGATACTCCATCAAACGCGTACATGGTATTTAACAACATAGATAACCGTCTATCTTGTAGACAGCTTTTATACAGAGCAGCATGTCGTGTGTAACATCATAGCTGGCGCCTCTTGTAGTATAAGATCCTTAAATCTTCACGGGAAAGACGTAATCGTCCGTTACTTTTGAATCACAATCTGTTCGGTTAAGGTCTGTAACGCTCGTCATTTTCGAACTGTATCTAATACCGCTTAACTTGGGGCTAGGGGCCGTAAAGGCAGCCATGCTCATTACATCAGCATGATGCCTTTATGAACAGTTGCAATCAAAGCGCGACTGAAATACCTTGTTTAATTGTTATTTGACCTGGAACTCATTCATGAACCACGAATTTGAACTTTGATATGGAATTCATGCCTGGAATATGAACCGTCCACCCGGCGTCATCGAAAACTAATGACCGCTTCTCTCTTGTGTGTTACCGGCTTTATTTCTTACTTGTATAATTTCTGATATACCTTTGTCTTTGGGAGTTAGTGTTAAACGTTGTTTTGGAAATGGATCCTGCGATTATCGACTTGGAACGCCCTTTACGGACTACGAATGGTATACGAATGTCGGACATGACGCTTATATCCTAAATTTCCCCTTTTCTGAACTATGCTTGTATTTTATGGGGTAACACTTATCCCTCTCATCTCAGGCCCTTGAGTCTGTTACAAAAACATGCAGTGCGTTCAGTAACCTCTCTTCCGATCTTTGAATATCTTACCGGTAAAATTCTCTATCCTCCGGTCTTATTTATTAATTGCTCAGAAATTTATATATATTACCCCTATAAAATACTCCTGAACTGCCGTAACAGGTTTCGAAAACAATCAGATATACACAATTACCCTACCAGAACACAGTGTCCTAACCTATTTATACCCCTCCATTCCTCCAACCTATCTCTCCACTCAGATCGAAATATGATCTCCCTGGAACGGAACAGGCTACCGATTTCTCTCAAATCTGTCGACTCATTTTCTCTGTTTAAGTCCAAAATAAAAAATTACTTGACGAAACAATTCTAACTTGTTTTCAAACATATAAATGTCTCATAGCCATGCACCACAGTATTTCGTTTGGCACGTTACGCCGCTTTGTTTTTCTTAAATATATAAAATATTTTATCTGCTATTATTTACCTATAATTCACCTAAAACCAGCGCCATCTTCTATACTTCCTCGGTATGGATCAAACCCTTTGTGACTTTACTCACGCCATGCTTTATTTTCTGTAAACATGTTTACTGTAAATATACTGAAGGTGAATAAATACAATACAATACCATACAATAACATTCCTGACGGTGGAGGAGAATAACAGATGTGGTCTGTGGCGCAACATTCCAGTTTGTGTCGGTTGTGCGACGATCAAATTGTAGTATATTTGGCAGCATTCCAGTTCGGATTTGTCACGCAATGTTCCAGTTGTGGTGTATTGAGCAGCATTCCAGTTCGGATTTGTCACGCAATGTTCCAGTTGTGGTATATTGAGCAGCATTCCAGTTCGGATTTGTCGCGCAATGTCCCAGTTGTGGCATATTGAGCAGCATTTCAGTCCGAATCTCTACCGCAATGTTCCAGTTCAGATATTCGACACAACCTTCCAGTACGCACCTGTGGCGCAATGTTCCAGTTGTAGTCTGTGGCGCAATGTTCCAGTTGTCGCCTGTGGCGCAACATTCCAGTTGTAGTCTGTGGTGCAACGTCCCAGTTGTAGTCTCTGGCACAACGTCCCAGTTGTAGTCTGTGGTGCAACATTCCAGTTGTGGTCTGTGGTGCAACATTTCAGTCGTGGTGTGTGGTGCAACATTCCAGTTGTGGTCTGTGGTGCAAGATTCCAGTTGTGGTCTGTGGTGCGACATTCCAGTTGTGGTCTGTGGTGTATCATTCCAGTTGTGGTCTGTGGTGCGACATTCGAGCCACACTAAACCGATGACTTAGTTAACCTGCAATTCTGAGTTTTCCAGGTAGAGTATTTGAAAGAAAAGTGTGAAGGACATTCTCTATTTTTCTATGTATGTTCACGTAAGTCGTGTAATTATGTATATATATTAATGGATAGCACTACTGACCCGATGGGTTTTTGCAGGATCTGCCAGCGCATGAGAACAAACTGACTTAGTTCAAACACAACATTGCTCTTAAAGATGGTCGACTCCATGCATCTTTCCTAAGAGCTATTGGTTCAATCCACGCCTTGGAGAGTTCTGACTTAAGTCAAATTTGCAATATCTTCACAATGCTTACTTTTTGGTAGTGGAAGTTGAAATTTTGACACGTTTGCCTTGGGATAACGTTAAAAAAATTTAATTATTAAAGTCGCAAAATATTCTTCAGTACGACGTAAAACACCAATCAAATAAATCAATCAAGAAATAGAACAGGTGCATGTAGTAAATAGATAATACATGCCAGCGTATGCATTATGTCCAAGAGACGCTTCAACTATGTCGCCGATAAATAATATGGTACATATATGCAAGGCAGTTTTCAGCCTGAAGAACCTGTTTTTATGGTTAAACTTCGTTTCTGCAGACCTCTTCTAACTTGAACAGATTGTTGTAATGAAAGTTGTGCGTGACACACGGAGCGACATGTACAGGCTGCTCATGCCATTTACACGTAAATAAAGTGGCTCTTAAACCTATTCGCAGGAAAAAAACGCGGACAAAATAACTTTTGGGCTATGCAATTTAATATAAGCGAGTTAAAAGTACTTAAAAGCAGTAGAGGTTTAATTGCGGGTGACAGAAATCTCTTTAAAGCTTACGAACACCTGCATGGAGAAAGCATTGAAGCGATTACAATCTGTGATTGGCACCATTTGCTGCCGAAACAGGTCAGATGGTTTGCTATGACAGCCATCTTTGAGGTAGCCAGTGGAAAAACACGTCAATCTCTTCTGTGACGCTGCAGTATAGAGCTCAAATCTTCCACATCACGCACCTTTATAACGACTAACTCTAACTCACCTGACCTCGAACAACTAATTAAAGCGTTTCAGTTGCGCCGTTAGGATTCCAGCATGTTGAAGTTTTGATAAATTTGGGGGGGCATAAACTACATGGATATAGAAACGTTTTAGAGCAAATATAATTAAAGATGTCCAGCACAGAGTGTAAAACCAGAACAACGACCACAGTGTGGTAGCTGGCGAATGGTCACACTTAAACGGTGAAATTCAGCCCCTTGTCAATTTGCCTCAGTCAGGGTTTTATTTTAACCGTTCATGTAAATGCGTAAATACTAGCAATTTGGCACACCCTCTTGCACCATGGTTTAAGCAGAATTAGATTAAAAATGTGGTGATATTAAATGCAGTTTTCTAGGCGTCAATGGTGTAGAATTACTCATCACATTTAACATACAGACCAAGTCTCAATGCACCATATTCCTGTCAGTATGATTGCTACATGTTATAGGCTTCCTTATCACCCTTGCTTTTACTGCGGATATAAAACTCTTCAGAAACCTACTCTTTCGACCCCCAATGGCATTGCGGCTGGCATACTTCCGCTAGGGCATTTTCATCCTCTCGTCCCTCATAAGTGTGTATTTCTTTATTTCCCAGCAAATGCACTCGCCTTTGGATCCGATTTACTTCTTGACACAACATTATACAACAGCAATAAGCGGTGCTGGGAACGGTCATCGATGCGCTCTTGTTTAAACGAACAGGCAGCGGAAAATACCGTGCTATCAGCGAAAGAGGCCAAATAGCCGATCGATGTAGCCCATGTTGTATCACCACTAATGTGTGTCAACCCTGTTTTATCTCAAAATGATCGCCTCCCCGATAATCCTCAACATTTCGAAATGCAGGCAGTTATTCGTTATTCTGTTTTTTTCGCTAGCACTTCTACGTCTAGTGTGAAGTAATTTATTCCATACACCGCTCACTTCTTACCACATCCATATATAGGTATATGTGGACCTCCATGCTACATCCCATTGTTCTGAACTAATGTCTTTGTAAATAAGGTCAAATCTGCGTGAATAATGGGGCATGCATATCTGTGAGGTAGGTTCAGGTTTGTGAAGATTGTGAAGAGTACACTGGCTGGAGCGAACACTTTCATGCAGTCGTGTGATGTGTGATGTACCCTCTTGAGCAGATCTTCCATTTGTGCAGTAGGTATATTGACCGATTATTATTTTTCTTCAAATTAAACAGTTTTCAACGTTGCCTATGACGATTATGAAGGATTCGGAGAATGTACACGAAGCGGAAACCACGGCTGATTATGTCGTCTGCTTTTCCTCATTTTTCATACTCTTCCTTTGTGAGGCCGTTTCGACATGTTACGGACTATTTATACTGGAGCTTCAAGACTACTTTGACAGCGACAGCGCCAGTTTGGCCATGGTGGGGTCCGCTTTGGTGGGTTGCTCGATGTTTGCAGGTGAATGCAGAACATTAATATATATATATCGGTTTTCAATGAACGTCATCATTTATTACTGTAAAAGTTAGTATGTAAAGGACATTCCATCAAAGCACTTCACTCTAAATTTCTTCAATTTTACAATGAGTTCTCTTATGGCCGGAGTGTGAGGCACACTTAACCCGGAGCTAGGGGCTGTAGTTTCATAGTAAGTTGATCGTGGTCACTGGGATCGCCACGTTCGGTATATGAACAGCTGTAATCAAAGGCCCACTCAGACACATATTTCGATTAACGACAACTTAAATACTGGCATGGCACACGATTTGAATACTGATATGATTTATTCGCCTAGAACATACCTTGCACCGTTTCATCATCACTAAATCCGTTCACTGTTCCTCTTTGCATACATCTGTTTTATTTCTTACCTTTTATGTGCGTTCTTAGTTATGTGGTGTTTTGCACTGAATTCTTTTTTTTTAGGTGAGGAGAGGGGGAGGGAATTGATTTTCCTATTATTGAGCTGAAACGTCAATTTTTGGACTTGAAATTCAACAGAGCACATTCATATACCAGCCGTCAACTAAGATCTATGCATCGAAACACATTCTTATACCAGTCGCCAACCAATAAGGACGTTCCGGGTCCATTATTGAAGGCCAATTTCCAAAAAGACGTTTAACACAAGCTACCAAGGAACTACGAAAGTATATAAAGTACAAAAATAGGACGGGATTTTGCGAAGAGAAGCAGTTAACACTTTTCAATGATGTAGGAAAGACGCAAGGTATATTCTAGGCGACTGAGTGAAATCAGTATTTCAAACCGTGCACCATGCTAGAATATCAGTTGTCTATAATAAAACATTTATCTCAGTTGCGGTTTCACGTATCTATTCATATATATATATATATATATATATATATATATATATATATATATATATATATATATATATATATATATACATATATATATATATGGGTAGTCTGTGGTTTCCTGGGTCACACATTATCCCGCATCAAAAATACTCCGCTTTTCATTGGATTTGTGGATCTTGTGCACGTTACATGGTTACTCAGAGATAGGATACGGGAACATGTGGTGTCAGTAACCCACATATCGATATTAGGGTTACTGACACCACATGTTCCCATATCGTATTACTGAGTAACCGTGTAACGGATCAAAACGAAATTAGGACGGAATCATGTAAACATGATGTATTAATGATGTTGGATACACGCAAGGTATGTTGCAGGTGAAGGATTGAAATCAGCATTTAAAACATATTTTCAGTGCCTAGTTTTTGTTATAGAAATCCAAGTTATGTAACCGTGTGGATATTGTTTTTTGGTCATAGCAGCTACTTCCCTCTAGCATACAGCATTGATTGAAATGTGCTACATAATAAATAAATAAATAAATAAATAAATAAATAAATAATAAAATAAATAAATAGGTGTGCTACATGTACCTGACCTGGAATTACACACAACTTACATCAGGGTCAACCATGAAGATATGCAGCGTAACTGTTGATATAACGACCGCTTCGGTAACCTAATGGTTAGGCGTCAAACCAAAGAATGTAAAAATGTTGTTTGTTGCTGCCTCGCTTGGCGATCAGCACTGAGAGGCTATGGCAAGGAAAGCGAACTGGTTGGCCCGGTGTCACATTATTTAATAATGTGACTGCATGGGGTGTCAAGTCTGGTGTCTTCGACATGATACTTCAGTGGCGGCAACATTTTAGCAACATGGACTCGCCCTGCCGCAAGAAGACACATTATGTGTACACACACCTAATGAATCCTTGTCATCACATGACTGGAAAACTGTCAAGTAGAACGTTAAACCCCAAACATTCATTCTTTCATTCATTCATTCATTCCGCAGATGTAATGGGAATACTACAGCACAGCGAAAAACCAGCACACTTAAAAGCCAAAAATACGGATGATTAGAATCAGCTCTTTTGCATAATTCCACCACTTTTGTCACGTGCGTGCACAGATATTGATGAAAATGATTGATGAGATGAGATATATTTAGTTTTCACGTCATAATTTAAGTAAAATCAATTAATACATAACAGTTCGAGTATTTTTCAGGTCCAATTGTTAGTCTGCTGCTGGAGCGTTGGTGTGTCAGAACTGTGCTGATTGGAGGGTCTGTGATAACAGCGTTGGGTTTTGCCGTCTCGTCTTTGTCCACAAGCGTGCTGATGTTAACTTTAACGTTTGGAGTTGTATCTGGTACATGCTGAATCTTCTTGTTTAAATATAAAAGTCACAACGTTTCCAAGGTTAAAAATGCTTTTCAGATGAATGATCCCTTAAAACTATAACTGAAGCTTATCTTCCTGTCCTTATTTTTGTAAAATGATGATTTCTCTGAATTATACAGTTGCGGTGAAATGCTCGTTTTAGGTTACCCATTCGAAAGACTTTATTTATTCACGAATTCGTTTGATTGGTGTTTTCGCTGTTCCTAAGAATATTTCACTCATACGACAGCGGAGAGCATTATGGTGGGAGGAAACCGGGGGAAACCCACCACCAACCGCAGGTCTCTGCCTATCTTCCCGTGTTCGACCGGAAAGGAAGCCAATATGAGCTGGACTAATTTAGAGCGACCGCATTGATGAAAGGCACCTGGGTCATCACTAACATATTGGCCCAGGGGCACCCTCAACAGTCGAGTGGATCAAAACATTTTGGGTTGTTTTTGAAAAATTCGTACTATCTAAGGGACCCATATATTTGGGATGTCCTGTGTACTGATCCCAGGAAATAGAATGACCCAGGTTTTCTAACCTGTGATTTTGGGGTAGTATACCCTATTCCCCGAAAACTTTGGAGTCAGTCCAATCGAATCCTGCCAGTGTACATTGGATATTCCATATTTCTCGGTCAGATTTGAAAATACATACGTGACCATGGAGGGCGGATTCGAAGGCTCGGATCAAGCTCTTATTGGACTGGAATGGACTTTTGGTTGTCGGACTGTTGGCATCAGCCAACTGGTAGTGGTTTACTCCGGGTGCACGAGTTTTCTTCACTCATAAACGCTAACATCATCAAAGGTGAAAAACATCAAGTATATACGGCGTTAAATACCAATCAGTTTTTTTAAAAAATTCGTAATATATCTGCGTCTGTACTTATTTTCTTCAGTCCCAGTTCTTTGATTGACATGTATAGAGTTTTATGTGGTCTATCATTGAGCTCATACCTGTTGACCATTTTTAAATAAGTCAAAAAAAATCTGTGAAAGTGAATACACATATGATTGTACAATACCACTACGTTTACTTTAGAAGTTCCTCACAAGAAGGGGTGTCATTTGTACCTCCACAATACGGTGAAAAAAGTAATCGGTAAATTAATGTCAACAAAAGTCCCAAAGCATTTTCGTCAAGTCACATGATACAGTGGGACTATTTTGTCCTTTAACAACAAATTAGATCGAATTAGATATTTCTCTATCACGTTATTGACGTACAAGCATGCACACCATACTGGTGGAAGACAAGGAACGTTAGATGGCGTAGCTTGAACATGGCAGTGAAAACTGTGAACTGAAGCTGTGGTGGACAGAACATACCTATTTAGAAAATTAAACTATAATATGCAATGCGTTCAAAGTCGAAATTCCCTCACTGACATGATATTTTCACCTTTCCAGGCCTATCCTTCGGCGTTGTGTACGTCACTGCCATTGTAATGGTAGGATTGCGTTTCGATCGTCGCCGAGCTCTCGCTACGGGAATCGCATTAAGTGGAGCAGGGGTGGGGGTCCTTGTTTTGAGCTACCCAATCGAGAGGCTTCTGACAGAGTACGGCTGGCGAGGCACAGCGCTAATAATCTCCGGCATCTTCCTGAATTGCTGCGTTTTCGCAGCCATGATCTTTCCCAAGAAAACTTCTGGGAAGCAAGAGGACCCTTCCGTTATCGCCAAAGACAACTTCGATAGAAAAGACGAACACCTGGTGTTTCCATACCGCACAAGGCACGGTGATAACAAACGGGATCAGTGTGCTGGGAATCCTTTATTACACGGTTCATTTCCAATAATATATATACACACAACACCGACAAGAGCAGAAGATGACACTAAGGGCATTGAGTTTCGTCAACAAACCAAATCAGCTGTGATTGTCTCCAGCCAGAATCCGAAGATCTGGTGCTCCGAACCTCTGCTTTCTTTCAATCCCACTGAAAAGTTGAGGTCGGTGGATACACAGCTGGATGAACAGCGGGACGCAAAGAGGATTCCACAGGGGACGGAAGGCAAACTGACCTTGTGGTTGAGGAGACACTTGTATCTGTCAACAAATGTGTCCTTTCATATGCTCCTCTTTGTGATGTGTCTGTACACTGGTAAGTAAGTACATTACTTAAAATGAGACACAACAGGTGTATCTATGCTTGGAGATGCGTTGAAAACATCGCTTGCATACTTTTAAAAGAAAAAAACTTCCTCATGAATAAATGATTATAGCTTAACGCTGCATTGACAATATTGCAGCCATACTAGAACTGGAAATGGAATTCCATTGTCTATGATCCCTGTAGCAGCAAAACTTTGTTGCTATTTTAGGTGAATCTTACGGATCAAGATAAACGTGTGAAACGGTTCATAAAGTACAGTAAAAAGACATTTGTGTCTCAAATGAAAGGCAATAGAAGAGTACTGGTATGTCCCGAAATACTTTTCCAGCATTTGTCTTACTCAGAAATGGCATAAGGGCATTTTTTTTAAAGTTGCCGTTTGAGGCCAAATTTTTCGAAAATGTTTTACGTTATTTTTGAAGCCTGAAAATCCATTAAAACTTAATAGAATGACCTTGATGTAGTTTATCACACGTCGTTTTGCGGCAATAAATTATTTTCAACAGTTTCCGTCGACTATTTTACGTGCTTTTCATAAGGCAGTAAAAGTGTATAGAATCTAGATAAAAATGGTTTTGGCGACAGTCTTGACTTTCAATTCCAGTGACATTGACGTCGTCTTAATGTTTATGGTGACCAAATGTTTCAAAGATAAAGTGAACAAAGATCCGTTTTCACGTCAGTGGTATGGTTGCACACCAAGAAACTTCCCTCGCGCTCCCTGTTAGCTGATACATTGGAGTACACACGCAACCATGAACCCCCTCGCAGAGGAGAGCCAAGTGCTCAGCTATTGGCATCAGTCAAAAAGTTAAACGGAGACGACGAGCATCTGGCTTACAGATCGCCATGAAGCAGGTCATGTGACCAGTCATATGTCCCCCCTCACATGGCTTATCGCAGAAAAAATGGGTCATTCGAGTGAAGCGGTAGAATGGAGTACTCATAATTTTATTGTTAAAACAGCGACGTCGTTGTTTGCGAGCTTCTTATCGACGAAAATGGGTGAATCGGCGAAAAGATCAGTCATTTTGAACGAACAGGCTGGGAAAAGTCACATGGTTTATTACCGCATTTCTCATGGGCTGTTTATGTATCTGGCTGCGTTGTATACATCGCAATATCAATGTATCTCTTGAAGAGCTCTTCGGCTTATTATTTATCTTTGCTTGAAAAGGCTACTTGGTTTCGAAGACAGACAAAAACAAAGATTCATTTTTGTTTCTTACATTTTTGGACCATTAAAGCTTAAGGTGACGGTGTTATCACCGGAATCGAGGCGTGTGAATACTTTTCTATCATGCAATATGGTTGCTTTCAGTTTTTATCTCGATAAACATGCTTTTTTCATCTTGGCTAGGGAGATAAAAAAACATTGGCCATCAAAACAGTACAGTGTTATTCTTAGACACTGAAGGGCTCCGAATGATCGCCGAGTAGAGTTGCCTTACATGAACAGTTAGAATAAAACCCTGACTGAGGTAAACACGTAGACACTGAGGGGCTCCGAATGATCGTCGAGTATAGTTGCCTTACATGAACAGGTAGAATAAAACCCTGACTGAGGTAAACACGTAGACACTGAAGGGCTCCGAATGATCGCCGAGTATAGTTGCCTTACATGAACAGTTGGAATAAAACTCTGACTGAGGTAAACACGTAGACACAGAAGGGCTCCGAATGATCACCGAGTATAGTTGCCTTACATGAACAGTTAGAATAAAACCCTGACTGAGGTAAACACGTAGACACTGAGGGGCTCCGAATGATCGTCGAGTATAGTTGCCTTACATGAACAGGTAGAATAAAACCCTGACTGAGGTAAACACGTAGACACTGAAGGGCTCCGAATGATCGCCGAGTATAGTTGCCTTACATGAACAGTTGGAATAAAACTCTGACTGAGGTAAACACGTAGACACTGAGGGGCTCCGAATGATCACCGAGTATAGTTGCCTTACATGAACAGTTAGAATAAAACCCTGACTGAGGTAAACACGTAGACACTGAGGGGCTCCGAATGATCGCCGAGTATAGTTGCCTTACATGAACAGTTAGAATAAAACCCTGACTGAGGTAAACACGTAGACACTGAGGGGCTCCGAATGATCGTCGAGTATAGTTGCCTTACATGAACAGTTAGAATAAAACTCTGACTGAGGTAAAAACGTAGACACAGAAGGGCTCCGAATGATCACCGAGTATAGTTGCCTTACATGAACAGTTAGAATAAAACCCTGACTAAGGCAAACAATTAGACACTGAGGGGCTCCGAATGATCACCGAGTATAGTTGCCTTACATGAACAGTTAGAATAAAACTCTGAGGTTAGCTGACAAGAGACCGTATTTCACCGGCTATGTGTGACCATTTGCCAGCTATCACACTGTCGTCGCTGCTCTGGTATTTCCCTATATGCTGTACGTCTTAATTATACTCATTTGTTGTATTTACACTGTATAACGCTTGTAAGGTGACAAAAAATTGACGTAAACTCACGTATATAGCAGAAACTTTAAAACGTGGTTTTTTTGAAAGCCACCATCGTTTGGGAGTTCTCTCCCCTTTTAACATGAGGATACTTACATGGGGTTACTTACGCACATTATTGTAACTGACCTCATCAGTCACATGTAAAGTGACGCTTTGGCTGAAAAATTGCCGATGTGGCGTTAAGCCATAATCATTCATTCATATGTAAAGGGGAGCAAATATTGCTTCTCTTGGAACAGAGCACTCTCGATTACCTAGATGTCGATCGTCTCAAGATAGAGAATATGTGACCGGTTTGATATTGCACATTTTAATGTAAACATAACTGATATAATTAAAGACGCACAGCACAGAGAATAAGACTAGAGCAGCGACGACAATGTGCTAGACGGCAAATGATCACACGTAGCCGGTGAAATATGGCCTCTTGTTAATTTTATTTATCCGATTTATTCTAAAGGAGGTTGCATGTCCGTTACACGAACCCATGGCATTTCTGGTAGTATATATTCTGGAAATGCGGTCACTGCTTCTCTTTGCATGCACCCGTCCTAGTTTCGTGCATGTGAGTTCGTAGTTCTTTGATAGTTTGTTTTGTACGTTGGTATGGCATTTAGCTGAAAATGATCTGAAACCCTCAATTTTGGTTGACGGCTGGTGTACGAATGTCTGCTTTGGTTCAGTAACATGCCACTAAATCCAGACTTATTGCATTCACCCATACATATTTACCCAGTTGTCCCCAGCTTGAAGGTTAATGCGCCTTCTCATGGAGTGTTGCCGCATGTCATTAGGTCACTGCTAGCGCACTTAAACCTGGGCTGAATGCATTCCTCTACAATTATTTACGTAGACTTACGTGCACTTCTCATATACAGTGTAATGTGATGGATAGTATGAGTTCCAAAATGGTACAGGTTACCTACCGCCAGCTCTTTCATCCAAGCAAATTACATTCTTCTATGAAGATTTATGCACTCAACACCGGCTTAATGATTGTGTCTAAATCCGCTTAAACCGGGGATAGGGGCTGTAAATTCATCGTGTTGAATTACATTACCGCTTTGGACATATGAACCGCGGTATTCGAATGTCCGTTTCTGCGCTTAGATTAAGGGGTAATTCCATGGGGGTTTCGAACGCACACTGGTATTAATTTTCATCAACTTGCTGCTGTGCGGTGCCTGCAAGAACAAAACACTGATAAAGAGTTGCTAGATTTCTAGTATTTGCAAGGCAGGAATGAAATAAAACCAGTGAACACATAGGAATTTGTTGCAGGCTATGTAAAAATAACCACCTCCTATAGATCTATCTGGCCTTATACCCAAAACTAATGTGCTTCGTGTCTCGGGGGTTATCATTTCCACCTCTCACTCGAGGTATTAAACCTTCACTGTGCAATATACTATATTTACAATAACAGATCTATGTGCGATATCTCTACATTGTTTCTGTTAAAGCACAATTGCCTCATATCGTGCCCTGAAGTCAAGTGGCCATGAGATAATAGAGCTACTGCTAAATTTTATTTATGTACTTCATTTTTAAAGTCTATCACGGTTTACGTTTCTGATGTCACGTTCCATCAAGCACTGGACTCTCCCTGTTATCCAGCATGGTGGATGTTTTGGAATAACGATGACGTCTCCCGAGACAATGTAGCCTTCGCGTCAAAAACAAGTTAACGGAGTTTGACATTTCTATAAATTGTCAAAATAAAATTAAAGTACAAAGCCCGATCGACTAGTCCTTAAAAGTAATATGGCCATTGACAGTTTCACGTGTGTATTTTTACGTGCTGTCAGTTTTCCGTTTTGAATAACGTTTGTCTTCATATGTAAAACATAAAATTTATGATGTGATCAATTATGTCATAGTTTGGCAAGTTTAAAATCCGTAATTCTGCATTAGTCCATAGTACAGTGAATTAACGAAGTTAGTATGGAAAACATGTTTTACTTCCAGGAAGAGTTCTAATCTTTGGGAGGTTTTATTTTTTTCTTTGGCAACATTTTTTTGTACGAGTAAAGATACAGCGTGTCTTGCATTAAAAAAGTATGATCATAAATTAGGGTGACTAATTCTTAAATCATGGTATTACGCAACATGGTATTACGTAACGCGTGGCCATTATAGCGAAATTATACGTGAATCCTGGTTGAGAGCACATGTGGTCGTCTGGTTGTCATTGACATGATCTACGCAGCGGAAGTACGTGTATAAGGCTGAACATTTGGTATGTATGTATTTAACTGCTTGGTGCATAAACTCGCGCTCAAGAATTTTTTAGAAAGTTACATTTGTGGTGCAGTGATTTTCACGCACTACACAGTATCTAATGCAGAAAAGATAGTTCAGCGTGACTGGAGCAGGCTATGAATTTTTCGATTTTATAGGCTATACATTAGTTAAATGCATTCTTGAAATATATCAGGAAAAGAAAAGTTAAACAAAACTGAAAAAATAGCCTTACGAGCGTGTCAATCACAGCTATAATCAGTTTCGCGTCTTGAGGTGCGCGGTTTCTTGCATTGGGGCCGCTTCCCCGACTTTCCATACCAGATCTTGGCAGTGAGTATGGATCGTTTTACAGAGAGCTGAATATTGGCGACAAGTGAAAAGAAACAGACTATAGTTTGACTTCACATGATTTCTAGTGAATATCTTGAGTACGGCGTTGAACAACGATAAAAAACGAAACAAATAAATAAATCTGAGTCACAGCTGAACTACATAAACCTTTGTAATGCAGGTATGTTCCAGGTGATCATGTACCTGCCGGACTTGGCCGTATCTCGTGGTCTCAGCCGACCAGAAGCCGCTTTGCTGCTCTCCGCGTTTGGCGTCACGAATGTGATTGGACGGATCTTGGTTGGCGCCCTCTCGAACCTCCGGCGCGTGGACAGTACTGTTTTGTACGCCGCAGGGCTTCTCCTGCTGGCTTTGAATACAACCGTTCTCCCGCACTGCTCATCTTTGCCTCACTTCGTGACAGCGTCCATTGTCTTCGGCCTGTGTTGTGGTAAGTCAGTGATGAGTGAGTGCTTGGGGTTTAACGTCGTACTTAACCATTTTTCAGTCACATGACGATGACAGAATCATTGGAGTGCATGTCATGTGCCTCCTTGTTGCAAGACCACCGCTCTTTAATCGAGCGCTGCCTCACTGAGACGCCTAACGGAAGGCAAGTAAGGTGCCCCGCCCGAGCCATTATACTGACACAGGTCAACCAGTCTTTGCACTATCCCCTTCATGGTGAACGCCAAGCGAGGAAGTTACAGCTTCGTCTTTTAAAGTCTTAAGTGTGACTCGACCAAGGATTGACCCTGGATCTACCGCTCCCGAGTCAGTGATGATGTTTACAGTACAAACGCTAGTCCCTAACGCCTTGTACAGTCTCGTGTTACCTGTAATATATTTCGCCTCTCTATTCTGACTGGCTCTCGGCCGCTTGACTTGCGCTGGGACATCTCCCTGTTTTCCGTTTTGTAACAAGGTAGAATGTACAAGGTACATGTATTTAGGAAATCTGCCTTTGTTTGGCTATAATGTGGGAAGTACGGGATCATCTTAAACCATACGTATCATCATAACATTTTCGTTTCATTCTAATCTATTGTTCTCTGTTTGCTTCTTCTCTAACCTCGAACAATCACAACATTTATGTTTTATTTCACTCAAGCGTTCTTTGCTTTTTCCCCCTTGGCTTGGTTTATTTAACTCGTTTCGTACCATTATTTGGTTTCTATATAGTTATACTTAGCTAATGACTCAGGAGCCTTTCACCAATGCGGTCGTTGTGAGGTCAAGTTCATCCCTTGTTGACGTCCATTCAGGTGCACCGTGGGAAGGTCTGGAGCAACCTGCGTCTGGCCGGGTATTCCCATCGCAAAAGTGAAATATTCTTGAGTACCGCGTAAAACACCTAGCAAAATCAAATGAAGGAAGTCAACCTTTTCTTTTTATTCCTTTTTTTAGCCTCGTGTTGGGCATTATGTACCATCCTTACTTTTTGTTTCATTTTACTGATGGTTCTTTGTTTCGTCTTTAGTTTTGTGTATTTCATTACGCACGCTTACTAGGTTTCTGTTTCGTTTTTCTGAGCGTTTTTTTGTTTCGTTTTCCATCATTCTCGTGTATTTCGTTAAGTACTATTACTTGCCTTTCCGTTTCATTTTACTGAATTATTATTTGTTTCGTCTTCCTTTCTTCTAGCCTCGTGTATTTCGTTACGTACCGTCGTTATTGCTGATGTCATGAGCAGTGATCTACTGGTTGACGCCTTCGGTGTCATATGTGTGGCTCAGGGCGTTTGTTATATGGTTCTGCCATCTCTGTGTGGTATGTATATACAACTGTCACCGGAGTCCTCGCTGTCACAGATGGTTAAAGCTTTTAAACCGACGTTAAATACGTTGGGACTATCATGCCAGTGAGGCAGCATGTTCAGCCCCATCTCTGGCTGTTTATGTTAGAGCTTTAAATCAGGATGTTTGTCGGATACCTGGCAGTGGAAACAACACTCATTTATGGCCAATAACCATTTGGATGTTGCGGAGGGAAAACTCGGTAATATACATGTAGCCCATTACTCAGAGATATAATCCATTACTCAGTGATACAGCCCATTGCTCTGTAATATAGCCCATTACTCAATAATATAGCCCACTACTCAGTGATATAACCCATTACTCAGTGATATTGCGTAGTGATATAGCCCATTACGCAGTGATATAGCCCGTTGAATGATACCTCTGAGTTATCCTTCCTGGGACAACCTCGCCAGGATAGCGCCACGCCCACCTTTGTCAAGGGCCATAGCTAAATATTGTTTCCCAGTGTCTGTGGTTTACTCACCATCCTGCGATATTCTTCACACATAAACGTGACAGCCTTCTAGTAAGTGAAAAATTTTTGACGACAGCGTTAAATGAATTTGTCGATTGACTTGTGAGAGTAGGGATGTGGCCTTATTGGTCAAGGCCCTGTCAGTCGCAGTGAGCAAGCGCTTTGGTTGTCTCAGCCAGCTTGTATATTAGTGAGAATTTCAGTTTTGGACGCTTTCGCCTTTGGAACACGAAAACATCATATATCTTACATGCAAATCGGTTAAGATAATTCAGTCGTCACCTTCAACCCACCCCGCTATGATGCTGGCTGCCGTCGTATAAGTGAAACATTCTTGAGTACGGCGTAAAACACCAATCAAATAAATAAATAAATAACATTTAACATTACCTTTATTTTTCCAGGTCGCCTCTATCAGTCATCTGGAGGGTTCGTCGGTCCGCTCTACCTAATTGCGGCCATGTGCGGTACGTCTGCTATCATGTGTGGACTACTTAAACCGCTAAAAAGATGGCAAAATGCTCATGGAACGAGCCGATGATCTGCTGCGCATGTTCAACTCTCACATGCCTGACCAGACCTCTTATAGGTTCTCTATGCGGATTGTTAAATAAGGGTTTTCACAGTGGGTATATGCATGGCAGTTAGACAAGTTATTGGACGTACATGTATACGACCAAAGGTTAAGAAGGGTTATTTGAGAGAAAACAAAAACAGTAATATGAAGATGTTGGTTTACACGTGTTTTACCTTGGGTGCTATGCTTCTGTATTCATACAGTCCTTTAACCGAAAATAAAAGCATATCTTTAAGATTTATGTAGGAACACGTCTCTTTGAAGTTCTCGATTTAAGTTATTTAAAAACTTTACTTATCACATGCGTTAGAATACATTATATACAATATGCGTCCTTTGATTTATTTATTTATTTATTTGATTGGTGTATTTGATTGGTGATATTTCATTTTTACGACGGTAGACAGCAATATGGTGGGAGGAAACCCGACAGAACCCGAAAATAAGTAACTAGTCGGCTGCTGCATCTGACTGTTACCATTTAACAGTCTTAGTCGTGCATGTATGAGATTTAACATTTCTGTGTCGATGCCGTTATCTTCAAGTGCATTTGCAGATTCCACCACCGAAGAGCAGGATGTAGCTGACTAAAGCTATGCATATACGGGAGCTTAAATGGATACAGAATTGATTCTAATTGGCTGGTGTGAGAGATAGGCAAGTTCTGGCTATGCATACGCATACGGTATGACGGATTAATCCAACCATGAACAAGGCTGCCCGGTTCACCCCAGAAACCCTGTCTGCACTATCAACCAATCAGTGTCGACTCTCCACCCTCCTTAAGACCCATTTCAGTTCAAGCCGACAGTCGCATCGGTTTCCAAGCGCTCATGTATGCAAAATAAGAACCCGACTCAACTGTAGTTGTTTTCCAGCCGTAACGTGTATGCCGATTGTCGTTATCCACCAGCGACTGTGATCAATTGTGTAAGACCAGTTGAGTTGAGTTGAGTTCAGTAGCGTCTTAAGCTTTAGTGTGTGCACAATTGTGGCCTTGGACATGGAATTTGTTGATTTTCCTCGATCTCAATATCCATGGTGACCATGATGGTAAATGGTCTAAGACCATCGTGTGGCCCATATGGGTGTCTTAAACTAAAACCCCAAGGCCTTCTAAACTGCATAGAGATAGTTTAACGTCTCCTAAATCCACTGCAATCGTTTAAAACATCGAAAATGGAAAAAAACCGGTAAAATTTGGTGATGAAACATCAGAAAATCTACCCCACTACGATCGAGTCACCCTTGACGTCACGGCGGTACATTCGCTGGCAAGCGTACAGGCTTCTCCATGTGTACACCACAGACCACAGAAGACAATCGCTATACTTTTTCAAATAATTTCTAGATTATGCCATGCCAAAGTGCGACTTGCGACTGCAGTAACACAACGCTGGATACTTACACGTTACATACATGGCCTAAAAATGTCACACACTGAGAAAATATGTACCAGATATCTCATCGTAAACACCATCTGATTACTGAGGATTTGATCAATCGAAGGAGGAGGCTCATATCCGCCCCCCCCCCCCCCCCCCCCACACACACCTAACAAAAGCCAAATGAAAAAGAAAAGAAATCGGGATTTTCACTCCCGAAATGCAGAAGTTGTTTAGGTACTCACTTGTTTTAAACATCATACTGTGAAACGCACTGTAGGAGCCGCTAGCCTTTGCTCTACATCGTTCAAATTGTCGAGAGCATTTCTCGGAGAGCAATTATGTTACAGAGAAAAGAGAGAGTAAGTACTAGCAAAACTGAACTATTTAAAATGTTTTCTTTTGTGGTGAATGTAGGCAAATGAAAACTGGAGATAATTTAATTTTAATAACCACTTTGGCCACACTATCATTGCTCAATATGACACATGTAACTACAACGTTATTTACACCCGACACGATAACACTGACATTAAAAGTATGTAACTTAAATTTTGTCACAATATGTCGCGGAAATCAGAACTAATGTGGTCTTAACTTTTTTTACTCACTGAAGAACTGCTAAACGTCGTGAACTACAGCCAAACACTGTTCCCCATATATTTTCATGGAAATAGACGCCACCCTCGCTAAGACAATTGAGGACAGAAAAAGAGTTGTAAAGAAGAGATCCAAAACTTTGAATGTTATGGACATAGGGCAGGAGACAGAGGTTGAGACGAATGGGATGAATTGTGTGGCATCAGAAAAAGAATGTAAGCCTGACCGACAGTTTGTTTCCAAGGATTTTTTGGTGTTTATGGATGTATGGATCCAATTTGCTTTGAAGTATGCATGTATTGTCAATTTGAAGTAACTTGTATTTAGTGATTTCTTGGATGTCACGTCTGTAGCCTCTTACTATCCACTGGGTCGGATTCCGCCCATGCAGGCTTTGCCAGAAGTGGCAAACCCTGCGGGTAGAAGCTTTAAAAAGAATGTAGGATTCAGTTTCAAAGCATTCGATTTCCTCTAGAACCACACATCGTCATTTAAAATAATAATTTTAAACACAGACCAATCAATCCATCGATATCCACCTGTCTTCAGAATAATATATACCATTTTTTGAAAAAGCCGGCAAATCTGCTTACAACTTGCCATGTCTGCCTTGTTCTTCATCAGCAGTTTCCATGGAGCTACGGGTCCAGAAAGTTCCTTCACAGACTGTAAGCAGTGGATTGTCCTCATCCAGGGATTTCATGTTTGACCACGGAAGGTTTCACTTCTACATTGATCTTGAGAATTATGATCCCTTGAAAACAATTGTTTACTGTGTAGGGGAGGCTCCTTTAGATTTAGGTTATTTCTGCCATGTCCCCACAAGACCAATTTTATCTGACCCTAATGAAGTTACGCTGAGTTAGAACGAATTATGAGTTTAGTGACTTGTTTAATGTTAGTGAGAAAGAAGTGTCAAATATTTGCATAACCTGGTTCTTTATTTTCAATTTAAAGACATTTATCGGTGGCCTTCGAGAGATTTGGCCAGAAGACACCAGACATGACACCTGCTAGTCTCATTATACTGACACCAGGCCAACTAGTCCTGTTTCGTTGCTCTAACCTCTCAGTGCTGAACACCAAGCGAGGCAGCAGTAAGTAGCATTAATAAAGTCTTTGGTATGACCCGACCCGGGTTTGATCCTGGGTCTCCTGACTTTGACACTGTGTTGAGCAATACATCATAATTGTAGCATGTTAGGTTTGGTGATGAAACTTTCCTTTGGGAAAATATTATCAGAATGTTCATAAGTCATGGCTGAAAAATTGAAAATAACCCCATTTGTGTACAGATTGCTTTTTATTGATACAACATTAACTGAGATGAAAAAAGCTGTAGATTTAGTCTGCATGTGTTAACTGTGCCAAGCTTTCAGTTTCAGAAAATTGTCCTCAACAGGCTTCTATGATTGTACCAGATAGTGGATGTTTTTAATATACAAAAATCTTGTACAATTTAATATTGTGTGGAAAATGTGCATGGCTTAGTCTCTGTTTTTCGAGCGTTCCCATATAATGGGAGAGTTTCAAGTTCAAACTCCTTTATCGATAGAGGTAGAAAAATATTGAACTATATTGTGTGACCTCTCGGAATATTAGGTATTTGTTTTGGATCGCATTTACAATAACATGGGTATCTGAACAAGCTTCGTAAAAAAGTATCTTAGACTAGACATGTTTGTAAACTCAAGTTCCTAAAGAAAAGAGGTGTTATTTGTGCTTCTGGAACTTCTGATTGATACATTAATGTCAACAGTGATTTTTACAGAGGTGATGTTGCACAGTAGGACTATTTTTACCTTTTTTTCTTACAAGAAAGTTCAAAGGCGAAACTCTTCTATTATTGGCATGCGTCATGTCATTAAAAGTGAAACAGTTCTTGTGATGTCCTTGACATTGATAGAAATAAATCAGAGCCACTTTGACGTCAAGATATTGCAAAATTCTAGGGTATGAAACCAGGTCTGTTTGAGCAAGTCACAGATTTGCGCGATCTATGTTTGGCCAAAGATCAGCTGCAAAGCACAATCGTGTACAAAAATCATAGAAAAATAAAATAAAACCAGCACCGTGTATTTATTCTGATGACATCCGATTTGTATCAAAACCCTGTGCAGAATGCCTTGAAATGACTACTATATACATAAGTGTTATTATTTTTTTGTTGAAATGATCATTGTAGAATGTGTCCAATTTAGGCAACATGTCGTCTGCAAAACTGCGATTATAATGAACAGCAATTACTTCAATGTATAAACAATGAATTTACAATGTGTCCTGCACAATAAATCTGCTCTTAAATGGGATAGTAATAGTCATGATTTTCTTTCAGTTTCAGTTTAGCATTATTTAAATAAGGCACACTTTGAGGGGGCATGATTTCACCTCAAAGAGAAGGACATTTTACATCCAGAATGAATTCGTGATTGATGATTCTGTCTGGTGTGGCTGCTAACACAGGCGTATCCTTAAATGCAAGGAGTCCACACTCTTGTGTCTTGGTACCAGAATTGTTCTTATGGTTTTGAACAGCAATGTTTTCATACTTGCGACCATGTGACAATGATCTTGAGCATACTTGGTATGTAGATGTCAGTATTACATAAACTTATAACAACACGCCCGCTTGTCAGCTTGCAACTGAACCAAACTCTGACGATTTTATTCTTTTAGTTCGCTCTTTTCCTCCATTTCGAACAAGATGCTTGCCTCCTGGTTTTCACTTCAATTTCCTGGATTTGTAAACTACTAATATGTGACACCTGAAGAAGACAAAGAGAGAACAGAGAGTAAAATAAGTTTCTTTCAAATAATGCCTCACACAATTTGTGACAGAAAAGGCCCTGGAATAACAGCGTGGCAATTTATCATAACGGTTAACTTTTTAGATGATTACGTAATCCCCTCCCCCCTCTAAACCAAACAGTAAGTTTGATTTCATTTGATTGGTGTTTTACGCCGTACTCAACAATATTTCACTTATACGACAGCGGCCAGCAGTATGGTGAGAGGAAACCCACGACCATCCGCAGGTTGTTGTCAGACCTTCCTACTTACGGCCGGACAGGAAGCCAGCATGAGCTGGACTTGAACTCACAGCGATCGCAATGGTGAGAGGCTTCTGAGTCATTACGCTGCGCTAACCGACTGAGCCAAGGAACAGTATCTTATGTATATGTCTGAGTCTACAGATAACTGATGCCTCACAATGTATAACTGATCATCATACTTGAGCTTTTATCAGAAAATGATCTTCCATTGTTACCGGGGCCTCCGTGGCTCAGTTGATTAGCGCGCTAGCGCAGCATAATGACCCTTGAGTCTCTCACCAATGCGGTCGCTGTGAGGCAGGTATGTGTGCTGGGGGTGTACTTCTGACTTATGGGCCGTCGGCCTTTTCCTTGCGAGAAAAAAATGAAAATTAACAGCAGATAGAAACCAAACCCGAACAACAGTGCTTATTTACTTTGATTTTTTCTATTCGTGATCTGGTTATTGATATTTTCTCATTTTTTTTGTTTCTTATCGTATATGTGTGTTTAAAATTACATTCCGCAACTTTTCTTTGATGTTTTTGTGGATTCCACATTTTCTCTGATCATGGATTGTACATATATAGTCGAGTTTTGCCCCCTGATTTGTGCCACTAGCTTGTCTACGTGTTACTCCCTTTGTGTGGCTTAGCACGATTGAACTTCTACAGAACCTGCAAAGATATAGAGGATTTTGCACAGTGACGGTTGATTACCATAAATATGGTAGCGTCGCGTGGGTTATCATTTCTACCTTTCACGAGAACAATATTTATGGTATTCAACCTTCACTGTGTAATATTATATTTATTATTTATATCCTGACATTTTCTCTACATGTATATCAATGTGTATTAATTTATCTGTTGCAATCCGCGAAAGAAAGAAAAATTTGCCATCTTCGTCATATTTCTGATTCTATTCATATGTGCTGCAATTTCGTTCACGTCCACCCTAACAAAACCATTTTACAGTTTTAAACGCTATCTGTCAGTAATTATACATTCTACAAAGGTTATTTATGCTAATGCAATATAGGTATTTACGTAATTTAAGAACATGAAGAATTTCTACCTCTTTTTTGGCGAACTGTATATTGCGCGCAAGTGCACGGTCTTGTGATGCGGTCCACGAAGATTTCGCGGCTGTGGGTCACTGGACAAGGTCTCCAGCAGTGTAATAGCAAAATGTGATAACAAAAGTGATATCTAACTAGTGAAGATATCATTTTTATCAGTCAATGAAATACTGGGATTTTACTGATGTATAAATAATAAATGTTAGGATATCATTATAAACTAGTTAAGTATGATAACCTTACTAAATCATTACATCGTTGGGTACAAATGACGTTTTTTATGTCTGTATGTGCAGTGAAAACATAATTTTAATCTACAGCGGTAACTTAGGCTGAATTTGAATGGGCAACCTCTTGAGAGAGGCTTCACAGGTTTTAATCATTTCTTGTGCATTACACCCTTTAGTCATCGAAGAACCTGATGTGTTCAGATGCCTACCTAATTGCATGCGACCTATGTCAAAACTTCACCAGCTGCGTAAAAAGGGTGAAGAGCACACGTCACGTGTCTACAACGGGTAGATGGACTTTGGCCATTTGAACATTCACACATCCCCATCTGAATTCAGGCCTCAGTTCGATTTGGCACGAGGTATTTTTTTTTCACTTCTGTACATCAGATCTGCTTATGTACATCAGATCTGCTGATCTGAAGTACATGGAAAATGTCTCCACCAACGGAAGCAGAAATATAACGATTACTTGGTTTGATACCTTGGATTGGAAAGTAAATCGAAAAAGAATACAAAAAAATACATTTCGTGGCATTAAGATTATTAACTTGTTTTGACCTGTGTAGACCTGTCTTTACTGCACGACAGGTCTACATTATATGCAGATCACAAACATGATCGTTTTTACGATTACCTGTGCAAGTACAGTTGTTTTTTCACAAGTAGACAAACCCCCCTCCATTCGCTGCTGTGTTATTGGAGGGAACCCGGGAGATGGCCATTGTGAATATCCCTATATGATCTTGAGTCTGGCAATACCATGTTGAACTCCGCGTTCTGTTGATCAAACGATAGCCTAGAAAATTAAAATAACATAACTGGATCTAGTTGTAACATCTCATCTATCCATCGAGTAGCGTAGCCACAAGAGTTACAATGCGAAAGCCTTCCTAAAATGTCGACTTTCTGATTGAGGACATTTGTCGGTAAATATCTTCAAAACTAAGCCACGCTACAAAGCAAAAGTCCATAAAGTGAATATATGGTATACATTTGTACTGTATTTCAAAACATGTTGTTGTTGTTGTCTTTGGTCTGAGCTATACGGTAAAAAAAAATCATAGGAAACGAAAAGAAGCGCCTATCACTTGGGATTTTTGGCCTTGGTAAGTCCGTATGTGCAATTTGGACTGTCAGTACAAGTTTTGCTTTGCAGCGTGGCTTGTTTTTGAAGATGTTTACCAATACATGTCCTCAATCATAAAGTCGACATTTTAGGAAGGCTTTCGCATTGTAACTCTCTTGGCTCTGCACTCGATAGATAAATTAGTCCTATATATATATATATATATATGGCAACTAAGCTGGGTCATACAGACTAACTACCCAAAATCATCTCAAGTTTTGTGTATATCTATAAACTATTTTATATTACCGTAAAAGACGAACATGTATACGACGAGGATATTAACTGAGTTGGTTATAACTTTATAAGAAGACGTGGGAGATGATAGTCAGTTACAGTAAACAAAACCATCCAACGCTCCCCCCCCAAATATATATAAAAAAAACAAACAAACTAACAAAAACAAATCAACAACAAAAAACAGACCTACCTATCAATCAAATCCTTTTTCTTCCCGATAACTACAGCCTCCTTCATCGTAAAATTTCTTTCAATTCATGCAGACTTTTATCAACGTACTTTTCGTCACTTTGATCAAACATTCTGTAGCACGTATTGTTAAAACACGTGTAGTCTGAAATAAGGTCGTTGGGCATCTCATTTGAGTTCTTTGAAGATCATGTGCCTTCCAGCCAGTTTAAAATACATTTCTATTAAGTCAGACGTACAAAGTATCAGAAACCTTGTCATACTGTTCACCGGTGTCTTAATTATTAGATAAGGATTTAAGGTTGCATTTATTATTTGTTGGTGACAAAGCTTAAATTTAGTATGTGAAATCATCACTAACCGCCGCGACTGACAAAGAGCTGACGAATCATCCTGACGTAATGCCACGGTAAAATGCACGGGATAAGGATTCCATCTCGTTATCGCATTGATCAATAGCTGCAGCCAGTCCTACGTAGACACGATTTGACGGAAGTAATATATTACGGCAAAAACGTGTCTAATTACGGAGGAGGGGAAACCCCTAGATATACTATACCACACCACACCACACAATACCACACCAACTATTGTATACTATACTGTAAGAGCGCGGACTCTGAACGACACATGGATTAAGGGATGGGTGGAACAAGTCGGCTTGTAGATTGTAAGGTGACTGGCCCATCCCCCCCAAAACGGACCAGAGGTGGAGGTGTATGTTTTCGCGCGATTTTGGCCGAGGTTCGCGTTGGTGGGAAGACCAAAGCGATCGGTTTGTAGAGTTGAGTGTTGAGCTGTGTCGAAGGAAAAAGACGAATCAATGGGAGAGTTGGATTTTCACGCTTGGATTTCGTTGACGACGCCATCGCTCCCTCCAGTGAGCGACGAGATGGACGGACCAATCATCGCCGTGTGAGCGAAACGTTGGCTTGTAAACTTGGGTTGAGCTGCATCGTCACGCCAAAACTGACCAATGGGTAACGAGCAGACCAAGAAATACAAGTCTTAGGGAAAAACCATCCTGGACGCGGTGGTGGCGCTCAAATTTCGTACATCCGCGCGGATGGGATAAATAAAGGTGTGGGGAGCCGTAAAGTGGGAAGCTACTATAGCTGTAATGCCTGCCTGCACAACGCCAGCCCACGCTCACCAAGACGCTTTTTCTAGATTGACACTGTCATTATGAAACATCCGCTTCTGCCAAACCTCTGCTGCCATTGCAAAGCGAGACCGTGACCAAACTTTTTCAGCTTGCTTCGTAGCTGTGAGTGGTGGTGCGTGATGACAACATGACTGAGATTTTACAATGTTCGACTGGCCCCGATTACCCACTAATCCATGCCATTCTCGAAGATCAGGGCTGGGCGAGATTGAAGGAATCTCTCCGAGGTCGGCTTGCTCTACTCGGTCTGCTCTACCCGATCAAAGACGCTGTCACCATCCACAACCTAACCAACTGTAAGGCTGTAGCCATTTAGATGCTGCTGCTGGCAACCGAGGGAAGCGTCCGGCACTGACAACGACACAACGTGATCACGTGACATTCAGCCTGGAGCAGCCGAAACCGGCCTCACTTGAGTTAGAGCGTGAGGTGGCCCTGACTAACTTGCTGTGGAATGCAAGTTCGACGTGGCTCTCTAGCCCCACATCCTACAGTTGCAGCGCTAAACGTACGCTCCACGCCTCAACAAACAACGCCCAAGCACGACCGACCAGAGCTGCCAGAGTTGGAAAAAACCGCCTTACGTACATGTTAAGTACGGATATGTTAAGTTAATGCCATGGCTCTCCCCTACTCCCAGTGTTGTTCGATGGTGACCAGTGACTTTGATTTGTGAACGTTACCTCCTGCGTTCGACAAGGTCGCCTCGAGACCGAGAATTTCGTCAGAACTTACATGAACCTCTTCACCAAGAAAGTGTTCCACGACGAGGTAACGATGCTCGTTTTTTTCAGGTAGTCGTGCATGTCTTTGTCTTTCTCACCGATGAACGTGGGCACGGAGCGCAAATCGTGAAACAAGTAGCGGATGCTGGTATAGTTTTTGAGCACGTCGACGTTCATGGTTTGATAGAACGCCACCATTGTCTCCGCCATGGCTCTCCCCTACTCCCAGTGTTGTTCTATGGTGACCAGTGACTTTGATTTGTGAACGTTACCTCCTGCGTTCGACAAGGTCGCCTCGAGACCGAGAATTTCGTCAGAACTTACATGAACCTCTTCACCAAGAAAGTGTTCCACGACGAGGTAACAATGCTCGTTTTTTTTCAGGTAGTCGTGCATGTCTTTGTCTTTCTCACCGATGAGCGTGGGCACGGAGCGCAGATCGTGAAACAAGTAGCGGATGCTGGTGTAGTCTTTGAGCACGTCGGCGTTCATGGTTTGATAGAACGCCACCATCGTGTCCGCCAGCTCCGTGAAGGGTATCACGTCCGGGTTGTTGTTCCGCTGCAGCAAGTCGTTTACGGTGCACATGCCGTGTTGCGTTCATGTCTCCTGCTGGGTCTTGTACTCGGCGTCATTGTATGGTTCGTGGGTAAGTTCGTTATCGAAAGCGTGTTCGGGTGGAGGGAGCCGGGCGAGGGAATCTATTTAGCTAGAACAAAACTTGTCTTTGGTGAGGCGGCTTTAACTCATTTGTCGTAACTGTACTTAGGGGCCAAGTGATTTCGAATGTCTAGAACTTTCAACTGCGGCGTGCTGAGGGACATGTGATTGTTGTTGCGCTTGATAACACTCCAAATCACCGGACTCGTCCAAGTGGGGGTAAAGCTGTTGCTTGATCAAGTTCTGGTTGATTTAGGCGATGAATTTGTCCCGAACTCACCGAGTGAAAGGCTATTTGGTGTCGATGCGCTCTTCTAACTGGTCCAGGATGTAGACGTTTTATAGATGTGATGACTTGAGTTATAGCACTCGTGCTATATATAAACTACCGGGCAAAAGAAACGTATAACCTTGTTCAGCACCACAAGAAAGAGAAAGAAAGACAGACAGTATTAACATGATAAGCATTATATTGCAATAAACCATTTTCCAAGTTCTGTTCAAAAATTCACAGCCATATGTATATTACACTTGCTGTCAGGCCGAGTAAAGAAGGCATGGGGTAAATCTGAAAAATTACACAAGTGCAAGTAAAGGGACTCCTTTAAAAAGGTGTACCTAATGTCCTATCATGTCATAAGACAGATCGTTAGTAGCGTGTGTGAGCACCCATTGCATCAATTAAAGCCAAAATACGTCTCTCATGGAAGTCGTCAGCCGCCGGATGACGTCATCAGGAATTCTGTCCCACTCCTCAAATAAAGCCTGTTCGAGCTGTTGCCTGTTTTGTGGGGGAGGGACGCGTTGTCTCAGACGTCGATCAAGATGATCCCACAGATGCTCTAAGGGATTCATGTCTGGCGATCGTGCTGACCAAGGCAGTACGTTGACATCAACGGTGTCCAGATAATTTAGTACAACTCTGGCGGTATTGTCCTGCTGCAAAAGGATACCTTTGCTGTTGATGCACGAATGGCACCACAACAGGTTCCAATATTTCATCTCGGTATCTTTGGCCAGTCAGATTTCCCTGGATGATGATGACCAATCTCGTTCTCACCTGTCCACAAATTCCGCCCCATACAAGCACCCCACCAGCACCAAAAGGGTGGACATTCTGAATGCAGTTTTGTGCCAATCGCTCTCCCCTGCGCCGATACACACGAATTCGACCATCATTTCTGAAGAGGTTATATCGGCTTTCATCAGTGAACAGCACCCTTTCCAGTCTCGTCGCTGCCATCGACGTACAACTCTTGCCCAACGCAGCCTGTTTTGACGGTGTAGAGGAGTCAATGCCATTCCACGGAAGGGGCGATAGGCTCTGATACCACTCACGAGGAGTCGTCGTAAGACTGTGCGTCTGCTGATGGGGTGTCCCAGTGCCGTTTCCGCCGTTGACGTCCGCTGTCACAAACCGGTTACGCAGGTGGATTGTGCAGATGTACCGGTTTTCGCCAGGCGTTGTAACACTTGGCCTGCCCGATCTTGGACGATCTTGTGTCCTGCCTGTTAGGTGGTAATGACCCAACAGTCTGCTGATGGTGGCTTGACTGCAATTGAATGTTCTGGCAACGTGGTGTTGGCTGGCCCCATGTCGGCCATACCAGTGGCTCTATCACGTTCTGCTTGTGTGAGTCTCGGCATCTCTTAAATGTTTTTTTTATGGTATTGCACCCTTACCATGTGCTACATCGGTATTTATACGGCGTTCATTATCGAGAATTTTCAACAGGGTCCGAAACTCTGTTTTTCCGATTTTTCATGATGTCTTACACCAATTTCAATGAATCTTGTTAAAAAGTGACGTGTACACAGAGTGCTTATGTGCAAAACGTATTCGCACAACGTTAAAACTTATTCAATTTTTTTTTCTTAGAAAAAACTGCATTTAAAAGTGATACGTTCCTTTTGCCCGGTAGTTTATATATATATATATATATATATATATATATATATATATATATATATATATATGTGTAGTCTTTCTTATATTTTATTCTTACTCGCACATGAAGCCAACTCAACCTCCACGAGCACTCTTCATATACTCCACGCTGGTGCCGTAGTAATTCCTGCGAGCTTACTACTACAAGTTTGTATGTATTAAACATAAGATTTTTTTCTCTGTATTTTAGTGTTGCAGTCCTTACCCTATGGGAGAATAAAGCGTGGAAGTTTGGGTAATGTCGTTACGATACGACCGGTATTCCTTTCCTATATAAACAACGCTCTTTCCTTAAATTTTCTCTGTATTTAGTGGTTGAAAAAAAGTCATGACTTGTCGGCGGTCAAGACGAAGTTATTGTCATAGACAAAGTATGGTCAGTTGGAGGTCAGTTGTGTGGGTGTGTGAAGGGATGACGCCCCCACGATCAGTGCGAGCCACGAACTTAGCGTCCGTGGGCTGGCCGATGAAGTTATTTTTTTTTTGTCTAACGGGCCAGGCGGCCACTTTGACAGATCTGTCTATAGCTGTTGGTGTGGTGTGGCAAAAAGCATGGAGCTGAGAATGCCAGGCTTAGGACCTTGCGTGAAGGGTGATGCCCTGGGACGTCTTGAAAATACGGCAGAATCGCCATGGAGCTCACCAATGAAGTTTGTGATAGTGTGTTACGAACGAGGTGGCCACTTTGCCGGGTCTGTCTATAGATGGGAGAATATGTTTGTGTGGCGTGGCAAGAAACATGGGGCGGAGAAGGTCAGACCCGGGGCCGTGCGTAAAGGGTAATGCCCCAGGCTGTGTTGAAAACATGGCGGCAGTGACCGTGCAACTGTGTCGATGGAGAATTTGTTTGGTCTGAGATCCCCCGTAAAAGGTCCCTGGTCTGGCATAAAAAATAATACATCAGACCTCAAGGCAGCTTGCCGTAAAATGAGACTAAGCTAGAAAAACCCCTTTGTTAGACTAGTTAGTTAACTTGTTTGTTTGTTAAAGTTTCCGACATTCCCCTGTCGGATGTCGAGGTCAGACAAGGCGAGCACCTCAACCTTCCAGGTAGCTTGTCGTAAGAGGCGACTACCATAGAAAACCCGTCCGACTAGTTTGTCTAGGTCAGCCTTAGAGACTGGCAAGGTAGTGCCCTAACGCTGGAGGAGGTTCCATGAAATTCCCCACAACATGGGAGTGCCGAGTTAGACTGGTGTGTCTGTGAGCTTTGAGCAGGCTGTTGTATGCAATACAAAAATGCAGCGATGCCCGAGACAAGACGGCTCTCGTCGACACAAAAAGAAAACTGAAGAGAGGGTAGAGAGGTAAAGCACAAAGAACAGGCGAAATATTGTACGGCACGATATGGACGTACTGTGGGCGTATCCTACGTATGACAACGGGTGGGAGTCATACTGTCACGTGGTTAAGGTTAGTAAATATAAGCGTCAAGTCCGACATTCATATACCATTCGTAGTCCATAAAAGGCGTTCCAAGTCGATAATCGCAGGATCCATTTCCAAAAGAACGTTTAACACTAACTCCCAAAGACAAAGGTATGTAAGAAATTATACAAATAAGAAATAAAGCCGGTAACAAACAAGAGAGAAGCGGTCATCAGTTTTCCATGATGCCGGGCAGACAATGAATATTCCAGGCATGAATTCCGTATCAAAGTTCAAATTCGTAGTCCGTGAATGAGTTCAGTGTCACATAACAATTAAACAAGTGTCTCAGTCTCGCTTTAATTGCAACTGTTCATAAAGGCATCATGCTGATGTGATGAGCATGGCTACCTTTACGGCCCCTAGCCCCAGGTTAAGCGGTATTAGATACAGTTTGAAAATGACGAGCGTTACAGACCCTAACCGATCAGACTGTGATTCAAAAGTAATGGACGATTACGTCTTTCCCGTTAATGTGTAAAGATCTTATGCTACAAGAGGCGCCATCTGTGATGTTACATATGACATACAAGATAGACGGTTACACTGGGCAACCAGCGCCATCTATGTTGTTAAATACCAAGTACGTGATAGATATGTACATAGGGATAACAGCGCCATCTATGTGGTTGATCACAATGCAGATCTCCAGAGATTCTGAACGCTCTGTCCATACATGCCAACGAGAGTGTTATACTCATTGTAAAATTTGAGAAACTTAGAATGAAGGCGTTTGATGGAGTATCCTTGACAAACTGCTTTTTGAACTAGCAACTTGTGACGCAGATTAAAGTCATCACAATGAATTTCACCCAGATGTTATTAATGAGAAATTCAAGTAATTCAATAAATAATGTAACATCCCATGAGTGGTAACCTTTATAAAGAGTAGAACTAAAGAATGCCTTATTGGTTCTGACGCCTATTTCAGTAAATACCGAGACAATTAACGACGATATTCTTTCAATAAGATCTTCGTGAGGAAACGTAGTACAGAGTAGAGAAATCCCATGTGGATACGTCTTTCTACGGAGGGGCCTCCGTGGCTCAGTCGGTTAGCGCGCTAGCGCAGCGTAATGACCTAGGAGTCTCTCACCAATGCGGTCGCTGTGAGTTCAAGTCCAGTTCATGCTGGCTTCCTCTCCGGCTATACATGGGAGGGTCTTGCAGCAACCTGCGGATGGTCGTGGGTTTCCCCCGGGCTGTGCCCGTTTTCCACCCACCATAATGCTGGCTGCCGTCGTATAAGTACGGCGTAAACACCAATCAAATAAATAAATAAATAAATAAATAAATCTTTGTACGGTATATGCATATGAGCATCAAGTTCTTCTATGAAAGGTTTGGAGTTGTTAAGAATCCACATGCAGTTGACACCTGAATTTTTTGTTATGGCACAACAATACTTATTCCAAAAAGACTTTTGTAACTCTCTCGTAAGTAGGGTTGACAAGAGTGTGGTGGTACAGCTTCTCGAACCTGCAAATAAATCGAGCCTTGCATGGGGAGTTATGCATTTTAGGAATCCAGTAAAGTTGTGGTATTTCTGTATGACGGGTAGGTATATTTATGCGCCTTTCTTTAAGAAAGGTTTTGTGTTTGTTAAATAGTTCCTCCAGAGTACATACAGTAGCAGAATACGTGGATGTTGTTGTAGCTGCACATAGCTCTTGAACAAGAATTTGATAATAATAATTTTTGCAAATACAGATGACATTATTAGGAGCCTTGTCTGCTACAGTGATGACAAATTTACTGTGAAGGTCAGCGAGTGTTTCTTGCACAGTGTGATCCTTCAGAACTTGTTTAACTTTAGGTAGAGCATCAATGTCTAGACGGTGTATAGCTAAACTAACTTTCTTTTTGACAATCTCAAGCCTATGGTTAAGTACCGAAGAATCCACTTTCTCCCGTTTTGACCATTTTTAACATACTCCTCAAGTGCCGAGATGATATTTTTTTTGTTTGATCGAATGTTGACATTTTTCTTTTCCCTATACTTAGAGAATCGTCAGGCACACGGAGCTTACGCGATGACTTTCCACTGATAAAGACCTGCGCGATCGGCATACGTTTTCTTGCGCCTGTTTTGCAGTTGTCTCATGTTACGGTTATCAGCCGTAGGCGCCGAAGAACTCGATCTTGCCTGGCAGAAGTCTGGGTTATTTTCAAGGTAGGTGTGGTACCCTACGCAAGTCCGGTATACGCTTGAGTGGTAGCTCGGGGGAGCACGAGGGTGAACTTGTTACGGGAATGTTGTCGACCGTTGTGTTGTGTGTGTGGCATAGTGAGGAGCCGTGCCAGCACGGAGTGGTGATATATACATGCACACACGTTTTGCCCGGCGGGAGAAGTACGGGCTGCTGTCCTGCTGCAGGAAGTGTATACCAACCTAAGTGGTAGAAGTATACCACAGCGTAAGTCCAGGCGTTTTATGCCCGGCAGAAGGTGGTTGGTTTCACCTACTGCGCGGGACGAGCCCGACATAAAATGTAGCATGCCACGAGTGTGGGATTCACTCACAGCGCGCGCCCGCGGGCGGATCTCGGGTATACCAACCTTATCGGCATGGGTATCGGGTATACCAACTTTATCGGCGGCCAAAAAACCGCCAACTTAAAAAAATATACAAAGCTCGAATGATCAGTCCTTTGGCGATGTGTCCGCACAAGACGGGGCATTGCCGCGTAGCCGACTGGTAAAGCCCTGCGGCGTCTAGTCTAGTGCTGAACCCTTCGGATTTTGCCAGAAAGACCAGTGCGAAGAACTCGTCCTCTCGTAAGCTCCGTCTGCTTGACGTTAATGTCGCACTAAATTATCTCGGCAATCAAACTCTCACTGACATTATTTTTTTTTACGAGAGATGCCGTCTGCTAACACTTTTCAAGCCGTTTTGTACGGGCTGGTTAACCGAAACGCGCTTGGACGGATCCACTACTGTGATGGAGGTGCTCCCTTCCACGGGTTTAGCTGAAGCGACACGATACACTCTATCTCCCAACCCTCTATTTAGCCCGTCAACGCGGACGTCAACTAAAGTCGCACGCCAACACCGAGCGTGGGATGATTTTTCGCAGCATCTGTGTTTCTTGATCTTCTCGTCGCCCATTTCTCAGTTTTGGAGCAATGGAGCTGCTTTCCAACCCAACTTTTCAAGCCCACATTTCGCTCATCTATCGTTCATTAGTCCGTCTGCCCACCTCCCATTTGAGGACGCAGTGTGGACGTCAACGATATCCGAGGGCGACAATCCAACCCACCCATTGGTCCGTTTTTGCGCGCCACAGCTCAACACTCAACTCTACAAGCCGACCAGACAGTATACTGTACTCCACTCTACTCTACTATATACTGCATGCAGAGCACGGACTCAACGACTCATTGTATACCCCTGGAGGATTCCCCTTCTGCCGCCTCCGCAATTAGACATGTTTTTGACGTAATATACTACTGATGGACCTTACACGTGGATATCACAGGCAACTGAATTTATTGTTTCAAAATCGATTAATTCCCATTGGATCTGTTTGCGAGAGACAGTAATCGAAGAACACGAAGTAAACAAACCCATGTACAACTGAGTTAATGATCCCCCTTTTTTCCGCTCCTGTCTTCTATAAATCGTTAGAAGGCTTCCGAGATATAATGTCTCTGATCATTTAACTGAGAACTGGTCGAGCTGGAGTATTGTGAAACAAGGTAAACGAGAACTCAGGACTGTTTAACCCAGGAAGAATAACCAAATAATCACGCACAACTGGTGAGCTCTGGTCTCTGGTCAGTTTACCTCAGCTAAGGTTTTATTGTAACCTTAGCATAATGGCTGTACTAGTTTTATGTAAAGAAAGAAGTAATGTTCAATGCAATTTATTAAATGTCACTTTAATAAAATATCTACAGAATACACACACACACACACACACACACACACACATATATATATATAAGAACACACAAGGACCAAGTCTCTGGGGATAAATAGTTCACTAGCACCAATACTGTAAACCTACGTCAGGTACATGTACAACACATGTTTATTTGTAGATCTACGCAATTTGTCGTCGTTAAATACTTATAAGAACTTAACTGTTGCAAAATACAGCAGAGCCACATTTTAGACGGTCCGGGGCATCTATTTCATTGATATATAAGCTTGATCAAGTTCCTATTATGAAACCATTGTTTGTGTCGGCAATCCATGTATAATCAACTAAGGTCAAGATCAAGTAAGATCCTTAAGGTTAGTTCACGAGATCAACAAGTCCAGGGACCCTTGTGTTTTAAATTAGTCAAACTGCAGGACGTTATCTGTATCAGAAAAACTCCCTAAATGATTAAACTGATAACAGCTGCCTACAATAAAGACAGAACGGACTAGTCTTTTTTTCTGGTACTCTGAATTATAAGAGATATTTTTATGCATATTGACTGAAATGATTAAATGCTAGATGACGTTAAATCAATCATGTAGTATTTTGGACCTTTACATTTTTCTTACTTTATATATTTTTAAATTGTATTGGTGTTCATGTGGAAAGGTCTGTCAGCGGCCTGCGGATGGTCGTGGGTTTTCACCGGGCTGTGCCCGGATTCCTCCGATCATAATGCTGGTCGCCGTCGTATAAGTGAAATATTCTTGAGTACGGCGTAAAATACCAATCAAATAAATAAATAAACAAATAAATATTGGTGTTCATTGATTTACCCCAGGATTTTTTTTCGTCATTTCAGTGGCCAATATTATGTGTAAATGGAACCTGAGTACACTGAATAAACCACAAACTTTTGGTAAACGACCACTAAACTTTTTAACTGTCCTAAACAGTAGAACTTTCAGTCCTTGACACTTGACTGAGCTAGTAAAAGAAAAAAGTGGTGTATCCAATCCACCATATTAATACTATTAATGATGCGACAGCCAAACAAGTTCTGAATGATCCTACCGTGTGAAAGGTACTTGATGACCTTCAGAGAAAATACCTTATTATTCCTGCGAAAAAATCCCCTAATAATACATATGCCTGTAAGAGCTATAGCTGCTAAGTTCTTGTAGAAGATCTTAACGGCAATACAACAGCCGTCTCAACATTAACATATAAAACCAATACATGTACTCTGTAGAAACTATTTGAAAACACCAGTCCTCTCTCAAACAGGTGAGTATATCCGTACCTTCTCGTCACACCGATATATCACCACTCTAGCGGATTCCACAGATGCATAAATCCCCTTACAAAGCTCGCTTTTTTGCGGGATCAAAAAGGTTCCCAAACCAAACTTGTGTCTACTCACTTCACGAAGGCACTACAAGAAGCATATTTTTGAAAAATACCGTTGTACAATTGAAAAAGATACTGTCCTTAACTGTGTGTGTACCTTTAAAAACTTAAAACGTCTCACTGAAGAACTATACGCTCAAATACAGATACAGTACAACAACATCTATGCTGGGAATTTGTTTGATCGCTATACTAATCTGTCACTAATTATATCGGTGTTTAATAAAACAGTTCACTGCCACATTAACGTCAAAGGTGACAAAGTCTTTTTCAGTTCGACAGACCTTCCCATTGTTAACATCTATGTAAAATTCGTTGAAACCGTACATCAACATTTTGTACGTATTCCAATGGGTACCCAGTTTGTCCTCCTTTAGGCTAACCTGTACCAGTTCTCGTATGAATACTATTACAGGTGGGATAGTTTCAGTTTTTAGATTGTAAATTATTTTTACTTGGACAGCAGTATACCAAATGGTCTTGCATATGGCGTGTACATATCTCGCTTTGTATCATTTGATAAATCCTGCGTGTTGTGTGACGAGTTCACTCAACGTCACAAGTTATTGCTGCAAAAACTTGTGTGTGTCCATCAAACGCTTCACTCTGAGTTTTTTAATTTTTTACAGTGAGTATAATATAAGTAAATATGGACAGAGGGTCAAGAGTCTCTGACACTCTGCTTGATGATTGTATGTATTTCCGCTTAACCTGCGGTTAGGGGCTGTACATTCATCGTGTTAAATTCGATCGCCACTTTGGATAAATGAACAGCTGCAATGAAAGCGCAACTTGGAAATATATTTTATTATCGCCATATTATATCCTAGCATGGCACACGATTTGAATACTGATTTCACTCAGTCGCCTAGAACATACCTTGCGACTTTTCAACATCACTGAAAACTGTTGGCTCCTTCTCTTTGTATAATTCTGTCTTATTTTCGTACTTTATATTCTTTCTTAGTTTGTGGTTTGTATGATTCTGTCTTATTTTCGTACTTTATATTCTTTCTTAGTTTGAAGTTTGTGTTATACGTCGTATTTGGAACTGGCCTTACGATTACTGACGTGGAACGTCCATATTGCTTGACGGCTGGTAGACGTATGTCTGTTTCGACGCATAGGTACACGATCGATGTCGACTGCTTATTACCACTACAGACCATGGAATGGTGAAATCTCCATGATTTCGTATTTTTGGGGTTGAACCGTGCCCTTGTTGACAGCCAACTTAACCATTTCAAAACGGTCGTCTTCCAAGCTGAAGTTACAGACAAAATAGAATTTCAGTGAAAGTCTTATTCTATTTCATTTCACCGTCGGTACATGTACGTGAAATATGCAGAAACCTGGGTATACTTTCATGTGGAAAACCATGCAAAAAGGAAAACTATGACACTCGAACTAAGAAGAATCCAGGACCTTCACTCAAGTTTGCCATATTGCAGCATACATGTAGGCATGAGGGACCACGTGACTTGGTCTATCTGCAGTTTGACGGATTATTCGCATGGGCAATTATGCGCACGGTAATTGAAACTCCGAAAAGATTATACGGCGAGAGCTGTGCACCGTTTACATCAGACAGCTGGGAGATCGAGCCTGGCAATATTCTATGCTAAACAAAACCGGAAACTGCCATGTAAATATAATATGAGAGTATTTTATTCCAGAAGGATAAACAGTTCAGCTCTACCACGGGACCTGTCAGAAATGTTAGGTAATTTTATTCATGATATGTATAATAACATAAGCGTCCGAGAAATGTTTCACGGTAAGTTATTTTGATTAACGGTGGAGAAAACTGAGGTGAGTGTTAGTGACGTTAAAGCCAAACAAAATATTAATGTTGAATATATGTAAGATGAATAATTATTATACACTCTCTATAAAAATAGTTCGATTTATTTTTTTTTTAGAATTTTTGCAACCTAGTAAAATCGGAAACACCGTGTCTGAAAAACTGCTTCCAGTGACGCCGCATTACGTTTTTGTCACTTACATGTGACAGAAAGAGATTATTAGATTTTGGCATTCAAAGTGCATCTATCTATGGACGTACGGATGTATTCGACGAATGGTCCGTGGAAAGAACTATATCAAACTATAACGACAAAGGAATTGCTGGACGTCATTGACACTCTCTGCAAATTCTAAAAAAAGAAATCGAACTATTTCTTGAACAGGTTTTAATGGTCTGTCTTCTGATATAAACTTAATTTTAGCGTTTTATTTGCCTCAGAAGTATCTGAAAGAAAGATGGCCTGTGCCTCCTGAGCACGGTGAGACAGGTGATCGGTAAGTTGATGTCAATTCAAGTTGATTGACAGTTTTGACAAGTAGTTCTTTTACGATGATCGCCGTCAAAACTCCAATATTGTGGATGACCAAACATTTCAATATGGCGGCGCATTGAGCGTGGCTACATCAGATTCATTTTCCAACGCGGTAACAGTAAGTTTTAGAACAATCCAGCATTATGGTTGATCCGCTGGTCCTGCCAGATCGAGTGAGACGATAACAAGTTCCATTGGCTCGGGAATATCCTACCTCACAGCAGGTGTCATCAAGGAAACAGTACTTCGCACAGGTCAGGAGTGTTCTGGATCTAGAAATGAACTCAGACTCGAGGAAACCTCTTCGCAACCGAACAAGAGTAGACATCCGGTATAACGACTGGTGTGCTCTAGTACTGCGTGCAGTCTCGCACGAGTCTATAACAGAAACTGTTGACGTCATCGTTTCTGATGTGGGCGTATAAAGTGGTTGAAAACCTGTTGAAAATTACAAAGAACATTGTTTGAAAACTAGGATATTTTAAAAATTGAGGAGGGTTTCTTTCTTTACTTGGCTGGTAGGAGACGCCGTATTGAAAATTTGTTCACTGATGGAAGGGCAGTCAGGTTTATGTTTGAAAGAAAACGGAATTCCTGCTCTAAACCATCGTCCTGCACGAGGTATCTGACACACCTCCAAGCTTAAAGCCGTAACAGAGACGGAGAGATCTGTAATCCCACAAGTGACCTCATAGGTCACTGGCCTGATATTCAGGGCAAACCAGACATTTAATCATTTGAAGCAACGAGGTTCCGCATATTGTTGGGCTTACCTGAAGGTTGAAGCGCAATGCATTGAACTAATGCTCAGTAATAAAAATAATAATCTGACCTGTAACAGATATAAAAAATGTTCATTAATCCCATTCAACAATAAAAAAGTAGACATAACACTTGTCATTATATATTTACCTGCCAACATGGCAGCCCAATCATCGTCTTCTTCACACATGACGTAATGCTGCTCACTCGGATTAACCGCTCTCCACACAGAGTTGAAGTCTGCGACCAGCTGAGTTCCGGTCTCCGGCGGAGTGCCCCAGAAGATAAATGTCGTTTGTAACCCCATCATGGCGTTATAATATGTCCAGTACCAATTTCCGGCAAATCTGCTCAGGCCGAGCCAAACTTTACCTGCCAATAATGAATGTGAGTAAATGAGGAAAGTGTGTGACCAAAGTAGTAAATTACGTTATGTGGCAGTTAGTAATACTTAGATATAAATAATAATACATAAATGACGATATGACGATAAGAGTCTTCAAGTGACTGAAAGAGGCTCTGCGAAGTTCCTTCTCACCATAATACTGACTACCGGCCCTTGTATAAGTGAAATATTCTTGAGTATGGCGAACTCTCTGTGATGTTTTTGTTTTTTCTTATCCCTCGGTATGCTTGCATATTTGAAACTTGTATACGTCATAACTTGTGGTTGCATTTAGCCTTTCTCTTTAACCCTTTATTAAAAGTTTCGTTCTACGTGGCAAAGCTTTGCTTTCTGTTTTTTTTATATATATACTGTAGGTTGAAATACGTGCAACGAGAAAATAAATACCACAAAAGGTTCAATAAAATACCACTTTGAAACGGGTACCTGGTACTCGCAAGACATCGTTGTTATATGAGGGGTTGTTATACAGACATTAAGGTCGTCTTGCCACAACCGGGGTACTGCAAAACACCACAACAACAAAACAAACAATTGGTACATGTTAACGTACGTGTTGGGCACCTCGTGCTTATCTCTGCATGTTCCCCAGCTGTTTCGAAGAAGACAACGTGCATGTTCAGTTGGTTTTCACAAAAGTCCTTGGCAGCATTAAAGTCCATCTTGTCAATGCTCGTGGTATAACATGATCCTCGTCCAAATTCGGATCGATAGTGCAGCCAGTTTGTACTAGACTCGTCTGTTAAACAGTCACCTAGAATCAAAGAACGTGGACGACAAACTGAGTCTATCTATATAGTTTGTACTAGACTCGTCTGCTAAACAGTCACCTAGAATCAAAGAACGTGGACGACAAATTGAGTCTATCCATATAGTTTGTACTACACTCGTCTGCTAAACAGTCACCTAGAATCAAAGAACGTGGACGACAAATTGAGTGTATCTATATAGTTTGCACTACACTCGTCTGCTAAACAGTCACCTAGAATCAAAGAACGTGGACGACAAAATGAGTCTGTCCATATAGTTTGTACTAGACTCGTCTGTTAAACAGTCACCTAGAATCAAAGAACATTAACGACAAATTGAGTCCATCCATATAGTTTGTACTAGACTCGCCTGCTAAACAGTCACCTAGAATCAAAGAACGTGGACGACAAATTGAGTGTATCTATATAGTTTGTACTACACTCGTCTGCTAAACAGTCACCTAGAATCAAAGAACGTGGACGACAAAATGAGTCTGTCCATATAGTTTGTACTAGACTCGTCTGTTAAACAGTCACCTAGAATCAAAGAACATTAACGACAAATTGAGTCCATCCATATAGTTTGTACTAGACTCGCCTGCTAAACAGTCACCTAGAATCAAAGAACGTGGACGACAAATTGAGTGTATCTATATAGTTTGCACTACACTCGTCTGCTAAACAGTCACCTAGAATCAAAGAACGTGGACGACAAATTGAGTGTATCTTTATAGTTTGTACTACACTCGTCTGCTAAACAGTCACCTAGAATCAAAGAAAGTGGACGACAAATTGAGTCTATCCATATAGTTTGTACTAGACTCGTATGCTAAACAGTCACCTAGAATCAAGAACATTAACGACAAATTGAGTCTATATATATATACCCTAAATGCTCTGGTGTACTAAGAACATAGATTCGTTCTATGTTTGTCTGTCAATATGTATCTAGACACAGTTGATCTTGAGTCTAATTTACATTCTTTTAAGAGGCATTTAAAAGCTGTAACAAAATCAAAACTATTAAATTTACCAAGGAATACATTTTGTAGTCATCATATAAGGATTCACTCTGAAAAATCGAAACAGGCATGTTTTTCTTCTCTGGTTTTCTGATGTTAAAACCATCCCTGCTACAAGTATTTGGATCTAACCATTTTCTTTAGACGTGTTAGGCTGTAGTATGTAAATTGTATTTTCGGGATAGGAACAATTGACATATATATTTAAGATCTGTACTCTTAGAGTGGGAAAAAGATTGAGCGCGTAAGAAGGGAGAATGTTTCAATCTTTCTCAAACAACAAACAACTTATCTCATTATCCATATACACTTTATACTGATCGAAGGGCGTATGTCGGCCGGGGTTTTTGTCCGTGGGGCTTATGTCCGTCGGGCTTTTTGTCCGAGCGTCTTGTGTCTGCCGAGAGTTTTGTCCGCGGGACCTTTTTCCCCGGGACTTATGTCGTCCGGGTTTTTTTTTATCCGCGAGGCTTATGTCGGCCGGGATTTTTGTCCGCGGGGCTTATGTCGGCCGGGGTGTTTTGTCTTTTGTTTTGGGGCTTTTGTTTTTTTATTATACTATTTTAGTGTAAGTAGAAAATGAATTTCACAAAATGTCGTTTACTTATTTGGTTTCAATTTCCGTAATGCACATTTATTATTATAACCAAGAATTATCATGGAAAGGGCGGCGCTAGTTTCCTTAACTGAAGCTATGTCACCAGGGGTCGGACCTTACCAGTTACATCCGCCCACTTGCTAAATATTACAATGTCCCCCCTGCTCTAATTATACTCTCTGTGCTCTTGTCGTTTGCATTTAAATTTCTGAAGCTCTGTTCTGCAGACTGGAATATTGTAGTGTGACGTATATAGTGTTTTATGTCGGAAACGAGTTAGGTATAGTACCAAAAATTACTACAATATGCAGAGCAGATAATTTATAGCTGCAAGAAACCATCGAATATTTCATTAAATGCAAAAATGAACTGTTCTCAAAAGTATATTTTAGCAATTTTGGTGATAAAAGACTTATGCAAACGTATTTTAGAAATTAAAATTAGAGTTGACAAAACTTCTAAAACAGTGGGGGGCAGTAAAATGGATACGTCTGATATACTTACAGCGAATTGGTTGCATCTTGACGGACATCAGAACCATGGCATGTTTTAAAGCCAATAGTAAACCTGTGTTAACTTTGGGAGACTTCATCACAAAACCAAACACCAACCTGATACTACAAACGATTGCGATTTTTGCGAATTGTCAAAGACAGTTCACTGGCAAAGAGGCGTTGTTTCGTGAAACCAGATACAGTTTGAATCAGAAGACTGATGGGGCACCACTTTACGGAAAATGACGGCTTTCGCTTCATAATTAAACAAGGTGAAACCGTTACATATCGCTCTAGCCGTTGCCAGGGTGATGCAGGTATGTCAGGTGCCACGAAGAGTATACTACTTGCATGAGATTTGTACTGCATTGTGGATTTTTTCTCAGACACAGAAGCTGTATTATGAGGACAGATTAATTGATTTGTTTAAAGAGACAGGAGAATTCTGAAAATCATTGTTGGCAGTGTCATTTTTTCATTTGTCATTTGGTCATTTGTCAAATCTTGTAGATATTATTAGACATAATTGATCAAACGTCCTGGTGACATTTGTAGATGTGCTATATTGGATAGAAAATAAAAAAAAATCATTGCTTCTTCAGAACAGGAAAACATAGCTATGTCAACATATCAATTTGCAGTGGTCTAATCATAGTACAATATTGAACGCAAAGCCACTGGCAGGTACACACTTTTAAGACGTAATGACATTTAGTATTTATTATATTGCCGGGTTCTTTTTATTGATCTTACATCTATTTGCCCTCTCCACAAATAATTGCCACGAAAAACACGGATATTAGAGACATTTGACATTTATATATATGCCTCTTTAGTCTTGAATGTCGGGGCCTCCGTGGCTCAGTCGGTTAGCGCGCTAGCGCAGCGTAGTGACCCAGAAGCCTCTCACCAATGCGGTCGCTGTGAGTTCAAGACCAGCTCATGCTGGCTTCCTCTCCGGCCGTACGTGGGAAGGTCTGCCAGCAACCTGCGGATGGTCGTGGGTTTCCCCCGGGCTCTGCCCGGTTTCCACCCACCATAATGCTGGCCGCCGTCGTATAAGTGAAATATTCTTGAGTACGGCGTAAAACACCAATCAAAAAAAAAAAAAAAAAGTCTTGAATGTCATTGGGGGTGGGGGGAAGAAAGCCTCTTTAATTGAACAGACTCTGGCCTTCACAAACTAAACAACTGTGTCGGTAAATTTACGTGATGTATTTGGGTAGTGTATGGGGTAATTATAGACAGCATTGCTACATCTGTCTTTACTAATAACTTTCTGAGAAATTGTAAGAAATTTCTGACAGACCGGTGATCGATGGCGCCAGAACATATTGGCATTGTTATGACATAGGCGCTAAAATATGGCAGTGGACTTATGCGTCGAAACAGACATTCATATAATAGGTTAATAATCACAAGGCGCATTCCCGAAACGATTTTTAATACAAACTACCACCCAACTAAGAATGTATGTAAAGTGCGAAAATGGGACGGAATCATGCAGTGAAAAGCGAAGAACAGTTTCCAGTGCTGTTGGAAAGAAGCTAGGTATGTTCTATTCGACTGAGTGAAACCAGTATTCAAATCATGTACCGTGTTTGAATATCAGTTTTCTATAATAAAATATGTTGCGCTTTGATTGCAAAGGTTCATAAATGCAAAGTGGCGATCTACGTGTAACTCAGCACGATGAATATAGAGACCTTAACCCGGGTTAAGCGGAATAAGACAGTCATGGAGCAGAGCACAGGAGATTCTGGACTCCCTGTCCATATTTACTTACCAGAGAATTATACAGACCCGTTGTTGGCATTCTATCGGGAAGTCCGCCATGCCTCTGTGAAGTCACAGTGCAGTGCGCATGCCTCTAAAAACACTGTATTCCATTTCTCCTCGTTTTTTGAAAAACATACTTTCATCGACTTGTCGTATCGCATACAGCCAAAGTTATGGACATTGTGTGCTATTCTGTCAAAAAGCAGCAACCTGCAGATGGTCGTGGGTTTCCTCCAGGCTCTGCCCGGTTTTCACCCACCATAATGCTGGCCGCCGTCGTGTAAGTGAAATATTCTTGAGTACGGCGTAAAACACCAATCAAATAAAAAAATAAATATTATCAAAAACAACTTACCATTGGACAAGTTTGATTCATTGGTTGATCTGTATACGAAAACTGGTTCTTTTTAAGTGTCATCTGCTGGCAAAACTACAGTGCTTCATACACGAGCCCTGAAGCTGTTCATGAGTTGCTGTAAGAAGTTTCGAACTGTACTCAAAGTACATTTTGTCACAGTGGAAATCAAGCAGAACTATTTCATTAATGTTGGGTGAGGTGTGATTCGGCTGTGCACAAAAACAATCGGTGTTGTTGGAAAGAACACTGACCCTCCTGGAGAGCTGGCACAATCGATGTTGTTGTAAAGAATACTGACCCTCCTGGAGAGCTGGCACAATCGATGTTGTTGTAAAGAATACTGACCCTCCTGGAGAGCTGGCACAATCGATGTTGTTGTAAAGAACACTGACCCTCCTGGAGAGCTGGCACAATCGGTGTTGTTGTAAAGAACACTGACCCCTACTGAAGAGCTGGCACAATCGGTGTTGTTGTAAAGAACACTGACCCTCCTAGAGAGCTGGCAATGAACTTTCTTGGTTTAGGTGAGATAACCAGATCAACTGGAGAGGGCTTTAAGGTGGCAACGTTGAAACTACTTCAGGACAAACAACTGGACCTAAAACTGTACAAACCTGACCAGTGATGGTGCCTCTTCATTCTCTGCTATAACTATTTATTTATTTGGTGTTTTACGCCGTGCACAAGAATATTTTACTTATACGACGGTGTCCAGCATTAAGGCGGGAGAAAACCGAGCAGAGCCTAACGGAAACCCATGACCATCCACAGGTTGTTGACAGACCTTCCCACGTACGGCCGGAGAGGAAGGGTAAAACAGTGTTGAGAGGATTAATTAAACTGGTTCTAATAAAAGGTCAATATAAATAGTAAACTTTTAAATAAGTGTTGTTAAGTTAATACATTATAAATGTTACACAGGGCGTATAAAACAAGATAAGTTAACATACGTATATCAGTTGCCAGAAAAATAAACGTGAATTTTTTTTATTATTAGGTTTAAAAATATCAGTTTAACAATTTTTTCTTGTAACTATATTTATTGCTAACATCTGGTGGTGTCCCCTTTTTGGAAATTTATGAATAGATGAAAAGTTGATTGGAAAGTTAGGGGGTTTCATAAGCGAATTTAAAGCCAAAATTTTAAACATGATACAAAATAGCAAGGCAATGCCGAAGACATATTATATATAAGTAAGAGTTGGTTAAATGCAAGTAGCATATACATGTACTCAGTCCACTATGTATTATGTACTGTAAAATTTTGTACTATAAAATAAAATATTAACAGTACACACAATGAATGCGTTGGTTTAATTTCTTTATTATGCGCAAAATCTGACGGAGTGTTTTAGGTAAGCACAAGGGTGTTGCGACATTGTTGAAAGAGTCCATGCCTTTCGCCGTCACCATGCATAGCCACGATCACAGCCTGGCCTTGGCTTGCCGTGACGCCTTCAACTGCATGGGCGATCTGGATGTGGTCTATGATAGAATTAACTCCCTCTACAAGTTCTACAAATATAGCTCAGTTAGCTCAGCCACCCTCAGACACTTGCAGGACATTCATGAACAGGCTCACTGGCGTATTCAGAAGACCAAACACCACAGGTGACCCTCATACGACAAGGCAGTAACCTGTGAGTTTCGTTGACATGACGCGGTCAGAGAGCACCTTGAAGATACATCAAATTATCAAAACAAGGAACTATTCACAGCAAACCATAAGTATGTATGTAGTCCTCACGTGACCGCTTCTTATCTTGAATGCATTGTTCCACTCGTGCCCTTGTATTGTTTGTGGCGCACATAATTCAACTGAATGGAGGCTGAAACTAGTCAAGAAAATGGATTTTATCTTTTTGGAATTTTTGAGAATTAACATTTGATTCTAATGGCATGAATTTTACATTTGACTTAAATGATTGACTTTTAAAAGTGACGTCAGTTTTGTTTCAAATGGCGTACCCAATACTACTATATAGTAATAATTTCCTAACAAATAACATTCATGCCCATCATTCTAATTTACTTGCACACTGACAACGCTCTTAAGCAAAGCAAAGTGACGCTCACAAAGTGCATGTAATATCCCGTGTTCACAAGGCAACGTGTAATATTCCGCGGACACAAGGAAACAGTCAAGGATGTTACGTTAATATCCAGCGATTTCGAACGATTATTTCACAGCAAAGCCTTCTGGCGTCTGAACATTTGTCAAGGATGTTGCGTTAATATCCAGCGATTTCAAACGATTATTTCACTGCAAAGCCTTCTGGCGTCTGCACATTTGTCAAGGATGTTACCTTAATATCCAGCGATTTCGAACGATTATTTCACTGCAGAGCCTTCTGGCGTCTGCACATTTGTCAAGGATGTTACGTTAATATCCAGCGATTTCGAACGATTATTTCACAGCAAAGCCTTTTGGCGTCTGCACATTTGTCAAGGATGTTACGTTAATATCCGCGATTTCGAACGATTATTTCACTGCAAAGCCTTCTGGCGTCTGCACATTTGTCAAGGATGTTGCGTTAATATCCAGCGATTTCGAACGATTATTTCACTGCAAAGCCTTCTGGCGTCTGCACATTTGTCAAGGATGTTACGTTAATATCCAGCGATTTCGAACGATTATTTCACAGCAAAGCCTTCTGGCGTCTGCACATTTGTAAATGACCAAACGATTCACTTACAAATTCAGTGATTTAAATAAGCACGTGGTGTATGATGTCAGAAGAGATATCAGGGGTTCTACAAACGTAGAATTCAGTCACGTCAATAAGCAGAGGTCAGTCACTTCAACAAACAGAGCTGAGCCACGTCAACAAACACAGGTCAGTAACGTAAACTAACAGAGAAATCGGTCACGTCAAAAAGTAGAGATCTGTCACGTCAACAAAAAAAATGAGTCACGTCAACAGAGGTCAGCCTTGTCAACAAACAGGGATCACTCACGTCAACAAACAGAGGTCAGTCACGTCAACAAGCAGAGGTCAGTCACGTCAACAAACAGAGGTCAATCACGTCAACAAGCAGAAGTCGGTCACGTCAACAGGCAAAGGTCAGCCATGTCAACAAGCAGAAGGCAGTTACGTCAGCAAACACAGGTCAGTCACGTCAACAAACACAATCCAGTCACGCAAACAAACAGAGAAATCAGTCACATCAACAAACAGAGGTCAGTGACGTCAACAAGCAGAGGTCAGTGACGTCAGCAAGCAGAGGTCAGTGACGTCAACAGAGGCAGTCTCACCAACAAACAGAGGTCAGTCAGGTCAACAAGCAGAGATCAGTCATGTCAACAAGCAGAGGTCAGTCACGTCAACAAGCAGAGGTCAGTCATGTCAACAAACAGCGGTCAGTGAGGTAAGCAAGAAGAGGTCAGCCGCGTGAACAAGAGGAAAATGCCGGCAATTTTACTTTCCTCGTATACTTTTACTCAAGTTTTCAAATGACGTAATTAGTGATAATTTGCAGCACATTTTAAAGACGCTACACACAAATGATACATTTTCTGAGGATCAGTTTTAAACAGCAGCTTTTCAGGAGGACATTTTCATGGTACCTTCCTTGGTGTGGTTTATTTTACCTACTTGCCTAACCAATATCGAGTAAATAAAGACGTCGTACATATGTACAGTGTGTCCAGCATCTCCGCCATGCTGCTTCATAGCTGTGTCTAATTTTGTGCAACTCTGGGCAAGGGCAGCACATTCGTCGCGTTGAATTACGTGGCCATGTTGGACCTGAACAGTTGCAATCAACCTATTATTGATTATTGATAACTTAGCATGATTTACGATTTTGATACTGATTTATTTCATTCGCCTAAAACAGCGTCTTTCCAAGATTAATGAAAATTATTGACAACTTCTCTTTGCATGAATTCGTCTTAACTGCTTACTTTATATACATTCGTAGTTATAAAAATATCCTTAATTTTCTATTTGGGAATTCATTTTTATGACCAATATGAACATTTCCCAATTCCAGATGGCATGGAAGTAGTGTCATTTGAAAGATAGTGATATCCCCCACCTGTATGGACTGTGCATGTTACACCGGCTGGATCACTTTCTGTCCTTAACTGTCGTATTCCTACCTATCATTACACATGTTTACCGTGTATTTAAATACTTAAAATATTGAAGATTGAAAGATATCTCGGTTTTCCCGGATCAATAGTGAACGCTGATATTTTGTAACCGCCGTAAGCATCCCTACAAATAAGCCAGACGACAGTTCAACAGCGGGGTCATGGTGGCTCAGATGCACTGAAGACCTACTTCAGTGTCAACACCTGAGAGTCCAGTGCTTGAGTTGAGCTAATACAGCCTCCAAGCCTGACAATAACTTTCGTCTGGACTCAAGTGCCATTGGCTTTGTGTTAAACCTAAACTCGTATTAAGATCTGAACCTGGCCTAACTTTTACTACACTTTTTAACAATCGTCCCCCGTGTCTTAGAAGCGAGGATCAATTTCATAGTTTCCTTCACTTTAATATTTGCACTTAGTTTGCAATGGCTCACTGCACTTAGTTAAATCGCATGTTTGAATCAAGATCTCGATGTAGTCAGTTAATTCGCATGTTTGAATCAAGATCTCGATGTAGTCAGTTAAATCGCATGTTTGAATCAACATTTCGATGTAGTCAGTTAAATCGCATGTTTGAATCAAGATTTCGATGTAGTCAGTTAAATCGCATGTTTGAATCAAGATCTCGATGCTTCGACTGCGCATTTAAGTTTAGAAGTTAGCTAAGTCCTTGGCGAAGATAGATGGGTTACCCCTGGCACCACAGTTTCAAACACCGTTGTCACATGATTTGAAAAGTAAACAACTACGCTATAAAACACATATTAGCCTACCAAATAAATAAGTCATACGTGGAGAAGAAGCATCAGGGTCTTGGAATAAAAATAAGCAAAGACGTATCTCCCGTTGTGAGTTTTGTGCAATGTAAGTGGACTCTTCTGATACTCAAAACTTTACCTGTACGAAGGCACAGTTTCAGTCGCAGACTTAGAAACATATGAGCAAAGGACAAGAAATGAGATGAATTACGTGTTGTTGACAAAGTCTGAAAATGAATCGCCACGTGCTGCTGTTCATCTATTGTTGCCTGCATCCTGATTCGCGCTCGATACTCGTATCTGTCTTATTCGTTACATGTCAGATCTGTTTAGTAGTTAGCATTATGAGATCAATAAGCAGTTACCCGCACGTTTAATCTTATAATTCACTGTGTATTTTTAAAATACGTGCATGGTGTGCAGTTAAGTCTTTTTATATTGCATTCCGTCTTAAGCCAGGATTTTGCTGGCGGGCTAAGCATCGACGAGCCTCAGGACCCTTACATTGTGTTATGTGATTGTGTATTAAATGTGATGACGACACACCATTTTGAATAAATAATATATTGCAACCAACATCAATGTAATTGTTTTTTTTTATACCTAATTCTGCTTAAGACACGGTGCTGTGGAAGCGGGGGGGGGGGGGGAGCGTGTAAGTTGTTACTATTCAACCTTTTACATGAAATCCTAAGTGAGGTAAATTGACAAGCGGCCGTATTTAACGTGTCATGTGTGGTCATTCTGAAATTACTCTCTATGCTCTAAGTAGTTTCGAGCACGTCAGATCAAATATCAGAGATACATGTACTCAGCTAATTTCTGATCAATCGGGTAAGATTCACTGGTATTTTCTAAGAGGCAAGTAGTTTGTATGTAAAACCGCGAAGTAAATCATACATAAGTATGAACAAATATTAGCACCCGAATCACAGTTCCGGCGGTCACAGCGTAGTAACCCCAGCGTAGTAAAAGCTGATTCGAGAGTGTTCCACTGACAGGTTCGATTTCTTCCCGAAGATGAGTAGATAATCCAAAATGAAGACTCTGGTAACATGTGTATCACAACCGCATACTGTCTTAATCCTTCACACGATAACAAATGACTTTGGAACAGTCCAAGATGGCGGTTGAACTAGTGGGTATGCCAAATAGAATGAGACGATAACACATTTCATTGGTTCGGGAATATCCTACGTCACAACACGTGTCGTCAAGGAGACAATCCTTTATACAAGTTAGTAAAGTTCTTGAACTGGCAATGAGTTCAGACTCGACGAGACCGGTTCCCAGTCGCACGAGAAAGTACTTCCGACGAAACGACGTGAGCTCAGAACTTCGTTTTGCTTTGCAGATCTTTGTCTTAGAAACTGCTGTCGTCATCGTCTGTGTTCTTGTTATTGTCGTCGTTGTTGTCATTGTCAGTACGGCTAGCGGTTGAAAGCCTGCAATTAAGCATTGAAGATTGTATGGAATATGATCTCGCTTATACGTAAAATCTGAAAATGTGGGAAAATATACATGGTCACATAACCAATGCAATATAAATGAAATATTCTTGATTAAAACACTATTCAAATGACACCTCCATGTCACCAACAAAGAACGCTTTCTCTTCCCGGCCTTTAAATTCACGTTCGTTCGTATTAGAGGTGCGTGATATTCTTCAGTCAGGCTCAATGGCGTTCAATTACTTTTTTTAAAAATGTTTTATAGTAATATTCTATTCATTTAAATTTCTTAGAGCGTTTCCTGGTGGGTATTTCTTTTGTTTTCTTTGGAAAATTCAAATATGAATTTCAGATCAATTTAAGGATTGGTTCTTTATTCGGACCACCATAGATTTACCTGTTAACGTTGCGGTCCAGGAGCTTTCCGTCTCGCACATGACGTAGAGCCGTTCACTAGGGCTGACCCCTTCCCAAACATAATTAACCTTGGACATAGCTTGAGTTCCTGTCTTCGGTTGAGATCCCCAGTTTGTAAAGCTTGCCTGCACACCAGTCATCGTCTGAAAATACGTCCAGTACCAGTTTCCAGCGATGGAAGAAAGGCCTATCCACATATTGTCTGCGAATAAAGGACTTGTAATCGAGAAGTTTGTCAAAGCTAATGCGCGTGCGAATACGATAACGGGTAGCGCTTACCTCTCTGCTCTTGATGACTTCCGCTCCGACCGTACGTGGGAAGGTCTGGGAGCAACCTGCGGATGGTCACACGTTTCCCCCGGGGTTTGTCTGGTTTGCTACCACCATAATACCATCGTGTAAGTGATTTGCTCTTGAGTAAGGGGTAAAGCACCAGTTAAATACATGAATACATAGTGAAATACTCGCTTTTTACAGTCAGAAAGGGAGCAATTCCAAGTTTGTTCATTTCGCCTTTTAAAGTAATAAATTAGATCACATAAGGCATATTCATTGTTGAAAACTGTTTGAAAAAGTACATGTAGTCATTCCAGGCAGAGAAAACAAACCTGAGGTAAGCGTCAGAGGAAAGACCGCTGAAAACTCTACTTGAAACTAATTTGATTTCACTTTCCTAGAACCGTTTCTCTGATATACAATATCTCATCTTTAACAATCAGAGAAATTGCAAACGGTTTACACTTCAAATCGTGCAACTAATGTTGAAATGCCTCCTTGCTTATGCAAGCAACAAATGGCGCATTGGTAAAAATACTTTGTATGACATTGCTGGCAACCTGCAATATCAACATCGTAAATAGTCCACCTTCTAGCGGAGACATTTAATTTAGTAACAAGAATTTTAAAGACAGTAAAAGCAGTTTTTTATATTTTAATTTCTACTAATGATTCCATTAGTTTTAATAAAAAGTACCTTGCAAATTGTATAATCTAAATATCTTACGTCCAGAGACCGAGGTGATCATGTAGTTTAGTTCATCCTCAGTCTCGAAGAAGACAAGGTGCATGTTGAACTGTGTTTCACAGAAGTCCTTGGCCGCGTCGAAGTCCATCATGTCACTACTTCTGATATAGCAATAACTGTTTCCGTTCGATGAACCGCTCTGCCTAAAACTTATTCCTGGGCCAATTGGTGGGCAGGAACCTTGAGGAAAATTGGCATTCATGTAATGAAGTTCATAACTTTGATTAATTGATTGTTTTACTAAGAAATATTAATCCTCCTGTGAGTGTCTAATGACAGTTTTATCGTCAATAAGCCACACGAGAAGGTGGCTTTAAATATGCTAAATATTTCTGTGACGTCATGACAGACGTTTCACGGAGGTTGGAATGGAAGTTAAGGCAGTCTCGCGATGTTCATATACATGAAGCCCGTTTCCACTGACTTTTGTGAACAAAAGCAATACACCATTTTATATAAATAATACAAAACACTTCGGCATAGAGAGTTAAACTCATAGCGGCGTCTGTTCTGTGATGGTTGGAAAATGGTCACACGCATCCGATGATATCTGACCTTTCTGAGTAAATTTACTACAAAAAAGAAATACATTTATTTCTGTCGTACTCAAACGTTTTTATTACGGCGTTGAGCATTGTGGGTTGAGGAAACTTCAGCCCTCGGAGTGAAACACCTACGTTTGCGGTGTATTATATAAGATCCTGAAATAAAGCCGCAACCGAATCATCGACAACTAGTTTCGGACAATACACTACATCGGTCAAGGTCCTACATTTTGCGTGGAGCGATCCGTCGTTGGAAACATTTGAGCCAGCCAGCCAGGCACTGTATATAATGAGGGTCAGCACATGCACGGTAAAAGTAAAGGCAATCTGCTGCCAAAGAGTTGTTGTTTCTGGACACTTTTTGCAACATTACTGAACAAAATACGGTATGTTTCGCGCTCTTTGAAGGCCGTGGAAGATGTCTTAGACTTAATAATAAAAGTTCAGCCAACACTACATGAGCGAGTTCGTTCAACATTTCAAAGTGTTGAACGTATTCGCCCAGTTAGTGTTGGGTGAACTGTAATATTGAAATGCTGTACTCACATCATTTTTGCATCCCAAAACCTACAGACTTTCTGCAAGAGCTGACGTTTAATATCTCGAGAGTTGAATTTAAGACAAGTCAGCCGTGCACGTGAAACTGTATAAGTGCAGATTTCCATCATATCTTTAATTGCCGCTGTAACGCTAAACCATAGTCTTTCATTCTTCAAACTGTAGTTAGTGTATTCTGAGCTCTGTTTGTCACTGATTTGCGTCGTTTTGATATATGATGGACTTGGATTTACAGGAAAATCATGAAAACGAGATGGGGCCTTTGTGGCCTTCTGGTTAGCGTGCCAGTTCAGCAAAATGACCCCGGAGCCTAACACCAATGTTGTCTCTGTGAGTTCGTCCATCTCACTCTGGCTTCCTCTGCGGTCGTCTGGGAACGTCTGCCAGCAACCCACGAATGAACGTGGGTAGGAATCGTGGGTTCTGCCGCCCGCTTTCGTTCCACCATCATACTGACCGTCGTCGTATAAGTGAAATATTCTTGAGGAAGACGTTAAGCATCAAGCAGAAATATAAATACATGTAAAAGAAAACGGAAAATTTTCACAACTAATCACAGTCCAACCGAATACAAACCATCATCAAATCTATCTCACCCTAAACGACGCTCAATATACTTATAGTCTATTTCTTTTAGCCAGTTGCCTATATTCAGCTGTCTGTAAAATCAGTCATATTCGGTACCAAATTTGCCTTTAGTCACTGACACCTAACGACACAAGTTCTTCACGTAGAAATATTGGAAGTTCATATTTTTGCAAGAAATTAGAGCACTTTTTCTAATTCATAATATTAAAGCCCATAAGCTCGGTTTCAACATCAAGAACCCATTGCCTCGGGTGTCGTCATAATTATTAATAAAAAACAGTGGCCTGCTGGATATTGGGCGGAGTTCAACATGTTTCGACGGAGGGGGACACTAGTCACCTAAAGTGCTATGGACTTAACTGTAAACTCTATTAAAATGAATAAATGAAAGATTATGGCTTAACTCCACATGGGCAATATCTCAGCCATATCGTGGCGAGAACAAGGTGAAAGCACGAGGCGGCTAAGGTTTTTGATATCATAGTGAGAACATTTAAAACGAAACAGAAATGTTCGAACATGTTTAAAATCAGATCAGAAAAAAACAGTTAAACTCGAAAACCTGAATATTTTAAAAATAGTATATCAAGAAATCTATATGTATATAACTTTTAATCTATAAAGATTTATGGCAATGCTGTCAAACAAATCATACAGAGATTTGACTGTGAAAAATCTCTGCCGAACATGGGCAAAAATCCACACAGTCAACCAGGATATGTTTAATGCCGTATTGAACATTAAGCTCTGTTAGTGACACTGTCACTGTCACTGTTAATAAATGAATTTGTTTTAATTTTATTTCTTGTACTATATGATCTCACGACGGTACAGATTTAGGGATGAATGTTAGGCAATTAAAGCTATGCAGTCTATTCACAGTGTCGGCTGTGTCACTCCATGGAGTTGTAAAACAAATGACTCTCCACGTCAATTGTCCAGAACGCAATCATATACAATTTAAATCATATACATAATTTTCTGAAATTGGTAATTGTCATGTTTTGTCACTCCGAATTTATTTATTTATTTATTTGATTGATGTTTTACAAAATACTTAAGAGTATTTCACTTATACGACGGCGGCCAGTATTATCGTGGGAGGAAACCGGGCAAAACCCGGGGGTAACCCACGGACCATTTGTCACTACGAAATCTGTTTAAATGTAATCCTAGTTTTGTCTTCTTCGGAATGTATTCATGCTTAGTATTTTTCATTTGAAGTTTCAAACTAAGATGCAGCTTAAAATGCTCCACAATACAAGAATACTTACTCTGAATTGATCTCAGCTCAAAGACCACCACAATTACAAGTAGGATTGAAACCGAAATATTCATGCTGTACTTCATCTCGTCGCATACACCAATTTGCAGAAAGACATCAACGGTTACCAGTGTTTCGTGTTTATTCCAGAGGTAAGTCAAATGTCGTGATATATCCAAATGTTTATTCCAGAGGTAAGTCAAATGTCGTGATATATCCAAATGTTCATTCCAGAGGTAAGTCAAATGTCGTGATATATCCAAAGGAATCATCAGTTGGTGACTGTACTTCGGATATGGTCAGCCAGGCAAGTGATCATTCCATAAATTTCGATTTTCCCACTTTTTTCTTGTGGTTTCGCAAGAAATCATGGGATTATGTTGCTTTCCGAAGTCCTGATATTCCGCTCACTAAAATGTGGCCACCTTTTCGGCTGCTCCAGCAGAGCTGTGCAAGAAACATTACCAAAAGATAACTGTGCTGCATTTAAAAAAAAATTCCATCTTAAAGTGATATCTCCTGTTTTTGTCCGCCCACATTGGCTCTGACGGGTGTATGCGTCAATCGTATTAACAGAGCCAGACAATGTCCATTATCTGAGGGCATTGATCAGAATTGTATGTATTCTGTATAGATTTTCTAACGTTTAAAAAGGCTTTTTGCCATGTGAAAAATAACATTTGTTCTCATCAACCCGTGAGAATAATGTAACAAAGTGTGTTGTTTCTTCAAAGCCATGCAGTCAATATGTAGAACGCGAGCTGCTGCCCAGGTCCAAATTTATGGTTGTAAAGCACGATAAACCAATAAAATATCAATGAACATGCTGGGGAAATGCTTCATATCGGATTGATTAGTCTCCAGCGGTAGCGGTACAAAGGTAACGCCCAAAACAAAAAGAACACCCTTGTTTAATCAACAAACTGTCGCGGAGGAAGATAAAAATTCTGAAGATTTTTCCCTTGTTCGTATTTCCTCTATGCATGCATATTTAACGAGTTTGCAAATATTTAAGGAGGCAATTAAGATTAAAAGAATAAACAGCGATGGAAGGGTCTGGAATGATGCATTGTTTGTTATACAAAAGACTACAGGATGGGGAGCAAATCCAGAGCAGCCATGACAGCGGGATAGTTGGTCACACTTAACTGGTGAAATATGGCTTCTTGTGAATTTCATACTAACTGGTTATTTAAATGCTCAATGCGTACCAAATTAGAAATCCTCTAGCAGCATGCAAAATTACGTAAATAGGCAAGGATGTTATTTGCAATATATTAGACCTCACAGGTCTTGAATTGATCAATTTACATGAAAATATTACAAAATAATACACCCAACAACAGTACTGACTAATAAATTTTGGAACAAGAATATGACTGTTAATAGTAAAACTTGAATTATCACTGTTATCAGCTGGTAATATCACGTCTGTGTTTGCAACTTAGATCAAGATATACTGAACAAAAAAAATGAAATTTCACATTTGGAGATATGCATTAAAATGAAAACAGGTAGTACGAGGCGGTTAATATAGTTACCATAGTTACCAGGTCTAACCTGAGTCTACACGTCGACCTTCGTATACCAGCCGCCAACCAAGATGACCGGTTAATAATAGCATCTACATCCGGCCATTGCAATTGTGGTGAACCACACGGGGTGCATGCAGCACCCTATTTTCTGAAAACTCATTTCATGTGGCTCACCACCAACACGTGTGCAAAATTTAATGATGATGAGAAAAAGAAAAAAACACGTTAATAATCCTTGAGAGATAAACAACTCTCATGCCACGCCTTACAAATATCGAACGCGAACTTTGGCATTCTCTAGACTGGACAGTCTTCTGTGGCCGTTGCACGTGTCATGAGATGCGGTAGATGCAACAAACGGGTACGACATCTGACTGTTCCAGGTCAGGACGGCCATGTGTCGAGGACAATGAAATTCGGTTTCGTCATTTGCGTAATCTGGGTATAATTTCACCTGCGCTGGAACCATGGCTGCTCATGATCCAGATCACCTGACCTCAGTCCCATCGAATGCGTGTGGGATGCTCTTGGAAAAGCCTTCGTGCCCTGAGACGTCAACTCAAGAATGTTCAAGAGCAGGGTGTCACGTTGGTACAGGTTACCTAATGCAGTGTTTCCGGGTGTTGTGCTGTCAATGAAACAATTTTGCCATGCTGTTGTTAATGTGAAGGGGGGGGGCGTGCTCTAGTCCCTGTGAAATCAAAATGCGACCCCATCATACTACTGTGGACTGTATAGGGTGCACCAAGCGCAGCCTAATCGGGGTTTAGTGTACGCTCATTACGTTCATAAACCAAGTTTACCCACAAGCAACACATTTCGTTCTATATGGGTATGTAACACACGCAAATAACACAACTGCAGCAGAGGGCATAGACAGTGACATTTGTCAAATGGTCACACGTGACACGTATTTATCGTCCGGGTTAGTGTCTTCGGGGTCAATGTGAGTGGGTTCGATGTCCTATCTGGTGGTTTCGGAGTCACAGTGAGTGGGTTCGATGTCCTGTCTGGTGGTTTCGGAGTAACTGTGAGTGGGTTTGATGTCCTGTCTAGTGGTTTCGGATTCACAGTGAGTGGGTTCGGTGTTCTGTCTGGTGGTTTCGGAGTCACAGTGAGTGGGATCGGTCTTCTGTCTGGTGGCTTTGGAGTCACTGTGAGTGGGTTTGATGTCCTGTCTAGTGGTTCGGAGTCACAGTGAGTGGGTTCGGTGTTCTGTCTGGTGGTTTCGGAGTCACAGTGAGTGGGATCGGTCTTCTGTCTGGTGCTTTGGAGTCACTGTGAGTGGGTTTGATGTCCTGTCTAGTGGTTTCGGAGTCACAGTTAGTGGGTTCGGTGTTCTGTCTGGTGGCTTCGGAGTCACTGTGAGTGGGTTTGGTGTGCTGTTGACCCCTTTGTTTTTATTTTAGATTTTATCTAAGAAATTCGCCTAATTGCATGCATTCTTAACTCGTCTGGATGACAAGGCGTTCTGCCCACGTCATCACAGTTGTCCATCGCGAGTGACTCAACATTTTAATGTTGGGATAAATATGACTCGTTTCTGTGCGTAAGTAAATGTTACCGTAGCAAATTTCACAATAAAAATCTCCCAAAAAGTGAAAATAAATCTTAAGCAATCTCTCTCCCCGATGAGAAGCTTATCGAGATGACTGCATTTAATTTAGGAAGACATAACGTTGATAATGGTGATATTATATGCAGCTATTAGGTTGTTTAGGATATAAGTTTGGATTTCCAAGAATTTCGAAACTTGCCTCATCGCTCTCACACAAGCGCATTAACTTCTTTCTGTTTTCAAACGGGCGCAATGTGAAAAAGAAATTTGGCACATTGCAGAGGCTCTCCGTTTTCAAACGGGGACACTTCAGATGGAACACTGTATAAATTCTCCAGTCTCTTTTTACCGAATTGAACATAATCTATAATCGCCCCCCCCCCCCCCCTTCCATACTGTACGTCTTTATGTTTATTTTATTTCGTAGTTGCCTGACATTATTATTTATACACTAAAGGATTAGTGCCAGCAAAATCTATTGCCATAAACCTAATAATGAAACCGAAGAAATAATATTGAAAATGATAAGCTAATATACATATATTCAACCCGTGACGACTCAAGGGAAAGTAAACTGTGAATTAAGAAGTCTAATGAAACGACTTCAGTGGAGATTTGAATAAGGGATTATGCGAGTTTTGTGCTGAAATTGAGTTTTATAGCTGACAAAAGCCGCACTGCCAGCATGGCAAGCCGAACGATTTTAAACTCGAATGAATGAGTAATTCTAGACCTGTTACGTCCAATAGATTGCAATTAACACCACTGCATTGTTTATTACATAATTCTGCTTAAGTCATGGCGCTAGAGGGCGTGTAAATTGGTCCTGTTTATGCACTTACATGAACAGTTAAAGTAACAGCTTGACTGAGGTACAATGACAAGAGACCGTATTTCAACGGGTTAAGTATGCCCACATGCCAACTATCACATTGTCGTCGCTGCTCTCGACTTTCTGTCTATTCTTTACGTCTATGGCACTGCCATCGCTGCCCTGGTTTTACTGTCTATGCTGTACCGCCTATCACACTGTGGTCACTGGTGTGGTTTTACTCTCTATGCTCAACGTCAATCACACTGTCGTCGCTGCTCTGGTTTTACTTTTTATGCTGTACCGTCTATCACACTGTCGCCGCTTCTCTGGTTTTACCTCTATGCTCAACGTCTATCACACTGTCGTCGCTTCTCTGGTTTTACTCTCTATGCCCTACAGCATAGAGAGTAAAACAGTCTATCACACTGTCGTGGCTGCCGTGGTCTTACTCTCTACTCTGTACGCCTATTACACTGACGTCGCAGCTCTCGTCTCACTGTCTATTTTGTACGTCTTTAAATATGTTACAAACAACTAAACAACTAGTACATTCACTATATAGAAGTAGATCAGACGGACACAACACGCACTCAACGGCGCTTAATCTTGCGTGTCTGATGTTCAATATAAGTCACGGCACACAACACGTGCTCGATTGGATTTAAAGTACTACTGAAAACTGCTCCATCTGGATGAATGAAATATTTCCAAACGATATGTAAGTCGTCAATTAAACAATCCAAACGTTATTATTTTGTCGCGAGAGAGTAAATGAGGAATCATGCACGAATTTATAACTTTTAGGATGGCGCCCACTTTTATACGTCTTGGATCTGTAGATGTTAGATCAGACATCCATATACCAACCGTCAACCAAAAACGGACCTTTTAGGTTAATATTAGCAAAACCAATTTCCAAAAAAGCGTTCAATACAAAGTACCAGATAACTACGAGCTTATATAAAAAAGTAGGACTGAAGTTAGAACGGATTCTTGTAAAGAGAAACAGTCAACACACTGAGTGATGACTGAATGAGTGCCCACTGTAAAGGTTGCTGAATGTTCATCAGAAATGACTTAAATAAGCATCTTCCTTCTTTTAATAATCGGTCGTTTAGCTAGCCAGCAGACAGCAACAAAATTCAGTGTTGATTTTCTTTTTTCAGTGTAGACCGAGATCTGTGCTATGCTATTGTGAATCTGCTATCAAGATTATACGTCGTTGGCCTGAAGCTTGATATTGGACTTGACATCAAAGCAAATATTGTACTTAGCAATCTTTGTCTCACAAAACAAGTATAGAAATTGATCCACGTTATTTATAAACCATTTAAGTTTCTACAAGAAAAAATTTATTTATCTTCGGCTTTCTCGTTGTTTTATTTCTTACAAATCTTTACTTACTATCAAGTTGCAGAGAAAGACAACTAATCGTTCTTCTTATTCTGTATTGCCCCGTTTCATATTAGTGCATGCTAACGGCTGTTTGCTAAACCATTAACAATACTGTCATAACGGAACGAGAGTAATTCGCACAAAAAATTACTTTCAGATTGCACTTAGGTCAATTGTTAAGAGAATATTCGATGTCAATAGATGTCAAACATTTGATAAATTGACCCACCGTTCGACTGACGGAAAGAAAGCTGCAAGGTTTACTCTTTATAGTCTGTTTTTTTTATGTATGCTCTCTCATAAAAACTCTCTATTTTTTCTGGCGTTGATGATCAGGATGTTTTTGTTCTGATAGCCTGTGAAAAGAACGCCACATCTGCCGGCTATTGGCGATTGTTCGATGGTTTCGTGGTAAACACAAACAAACTGAGTAAATATTGTCAAGTCGGCTTATGCTGGTTATCCACAGTCTTTAACAAACGATGTTCATACCAAAGCTCTTTGAAGGGACAATAAAAGTTATTTAAAATGATTTGCCGGCATCACATCACACAATGGTGTTTAAGGCCAAGAATTGTTAGCTCTAGTTAAACATGTATTTCACAAGGTCAGTCGATCAATTTCTTGATTCTGTCATTTAACATCAACAACCCATCCTTTACCATTGGACATGTATTTAACTTGGTATTTGCGTGTAAGACCACACCAAACGTTAAACAAAATGTCACAGATATTGTAATCTTATACATACGAATATGGGGCCCGGGGTAACCCATCGACATTTGGTCATCTACAAACAAACGTGTTCTGTGCAGATTTTCAACCCTTGAAAGAGCTCTCTACGTGCTTGTAGGCGTTACCAACTGAAGGCAAGTGATGGCCACTGAATTCCATGCTCATCCACCACGTAAAAACATTTGTAGAGGGAGGTAGGGGCGAGGGAATCTCCAGAATTGCGTCTCCAGGTCTCTTGACTCACCTTTTGTGTATCTTACATGTATCTGCTTGGGGCTTCAAGGTCTTTATCTCAGTGGTCAACTGTGCCAATTATTAAGTCAACTTTTGACCATTTACGATCTACAGTAACCTTCAAACACACGCCTCCACCGCAGTCTTACGTCACCTAGAGGATACGTGAAATGACTAGAGATGTTCGGCCACCAGGCATAATTGTATAACTTAAAATAAAACCAACGCCCTCAAGTATAGTAAAAGAAAAAAGCGCTAATTCTGAGCAAGGTTTGAGGTTTGAATGAGGTGAGAAGTTCACGTCCTTTTCTTAACTAAAGTAGGAAACATACATAAAGGCGGAAAGAACCACCCACTATATCTGATACTGTTGGTTTTTATGTTAGATTTTTTCTCTCTGCGTGAAATTCATCTAATTGTATACCTTGTTAGCTTGACATGATGGCCAAGCGTTTTGCCAATATTATCCAAGTTTTCCTTTGCTCGTGACTCAATATTTTATGAAAGGACACATACAACTCCTTTCGTTGCGCGAGTAGACAGTGCCTTCGTAAATTTCACAGCAAAATTTACCACATCAGAAAATAAAACTCGAGCAAGCTCGTTGTCATCTCACTGGTACACAATTTTGTCATTGAGGTCAGTCAAGCCTTGCTTTAAAATTAACTAAGATTATCTAATTTGATTCAGTGAAATATTTCTTTGTAAAAGGAAAAGTTGACTTTATATGTACATGTGAGGGTGACTTTATCTGTACATGTGAGGATGACTTTACATGTACATGTCATCGTGATTTTACATGTACATGTTAGGGTGATTTTACATGTACATGTGAGGGTGAGTTTATATTTACATGTGAGGGTGACTTTACATGTACATGTCATCGTGATTTTACATGTACATGTGAGGGTGATTTTACATGTACATGTGAGGATGACTTTACATGTACATGTGAGGGTGACTTTACATGTACATGTGAGGGTGACTTTACATGTACATGTGAGACGACTTTAAATGTACATGTCATCGTGATTTTACATGTACATGTTAGGGTGATTTTACATGTACATGTGAAGGTAACTTTACATGTACATGTGAGGGTGACTTTACATGTACATGTAAGACGACTTTAAATGTACATGTCATCGTGATTTTACATGTACATGTTAGGGTGATTTTACATGTACATGTGAAGGTAACTTTACATGTACATGTGAGGGTGACTTTACATGTACATGTGAGACGACTTTAAATGTATATGTCATCGTGATTTTACATGTACATGTTAGGGTGATTTTACATGTACATGTGAAGGTAACTTTACATGTACATGTGAGGGTGACTTTACATGTACATGTGAGGATGACTTTATATGTACATGTGAGGGTGACATTACATGTACATGTGAGGGTGATTTTACATGTACATGTGAGGGGGACTTTACATGTACATGTGAGGGTGATTTCACATGTACATGTGAGGGGGACTTTACATGTACATGTCATTAGGATTTTACATATACATGTGAGGGTGACTTTACATGTTAATGTGATTTTCCATGTACATGTGGCATTAAATTGCCACTCCGTTGACATTCAAATGTCAGTTTACAACTATCCGCTTAGCTTTCTGTTGTAAGGTCTTCAACAGCATTATTAACTCAAGCTAGTTATCAGCAAAGTTAATTTGTCTGGTTTACCTTCCATGACACCCACACAGGCACTGTCAGGTGACCTCACCTGAAGGAGAGAACAAGTTTGGTCGGATTGACGAACGCAGAAGAGCGGAAATATTACAGAAGTAGGGGAAGAAGCGTAGTTAACTGAAGTTCATACTGAGTCCGGGAGATGTGAAAATCATTGCAATCTATATGATACAAGCGTTGTTTTATGGTAGATTAACTTTTCACTGACTGAAAAAGCGGGGCTAACTGTGTATGTTCACAACTGGGCTTGGTGTCTTACAGCTTCTTTCCCTTTACCCTTATAAACCCAAGGCTTAATGCAGGTAAAACTCGTTTAGTATTTGGATAGATTTGGGTAAATTTTACAAACATTCCTCCCAAAAGAGAATGGAAAGTCAAAAAAAATCTATATCCTATATGACAATATTGTCACAAATGGTACACAATTAACTTCACTGAACTTGCCTTGAGATGACTACATTTCATTTACTAAAAGATAACCTTGACAACGGGGATTTTATGCGGCTCTTAGTTCTTTTTGGGATTTCAATTTGGACTTGCCTTTAAATAACTCATTGTAAAAAGACGTCGTTCTTTAAAAGTAGACCTTAAGCTTTGTTTCGTCAAACTATCGGTTGTAAGGAGAGATCAAATTATTGTCATCAGCTAAATGAAACGTCTGATATTCCGAACTAGGAGAGCAGTTTAACGGCATTCCCTTCAACCACAAGGGCCGACGAGGTTCGCGTTTACAGCACGCCTTGCATGGGATTTTGGAGAAGACCACATGTCCGCCAAAATATGTTGCATATATATGCACTCTACGCTTGGGAGAGTTTGTCTATAACTTGGCAAAAGTAGACGATTTACAGTATAAACGTAAGTGTCAGTATATAAAGGACTCTTTTGCACACAGATGACCCCTGTGGCTGAGGTCGATTGCTAACATGCTCAGAAGACAAATCGCCTGCGAAATGACGCAAGAGCTTTCCTGGTATGCGGTTGAAGCTGTTATGAAAAAGGTGTAGCCGACGGAATAGACCAAGCTAAAATGTTGGCTGCTAACCACTAGCCTGCTGTATGTCCTTGAATGCACCATATCCTTTTCTGTCCATTGTTGGTATTTCAGACACGTTTTGTCTTAAAAATAATACCGTGAATATACATATCCTCAATGTAATAGTACAACATACTGTTAGTTGAAGTAAATGGCGTTGAGATTTCGTTGGAAAAATATTGTATGCCATCTGTATAGATTTACTCTGTATTTAAACGTATCTAACATATAACTTGACCACATATGAAGAAATATAAATAAAGACTTTCTTGTGTGGTTCAAATTCACTCCCTTTCCCCCAATACCTCACCATGTTAAACACTATGAAAATGTGCAATGATAGGAATCGAACTCTTTATGGCAGTCGACACAACTGGTGCAAGGCGCACAACGCATTAAAAGGCATGAACTGTTTTTGTAAATGAGCTCCTATGAACTTCCAAATTATTTGATTTTTGTTCGATTTATAAAATTATGATTGCGTGAACCAGCACGATACTTCGTTATAGATTACTACTCCTTAACTACACACCAAATATATGGAAACGATCTTGGTTCAAGTAATCATATTTTAGTATAAATTGAATTCCTTCAGGAAAAACCCCTTAAAACCGCAAAATCTGCTTTTGACCCCACATTTGGCATTGAGTATAACAAAAAGTATACATCGCATCACTCCAATTTTTCACATATATGTTCTTCAGTAATTGTACTTTGTCTTCAAGTAAGTCTTACTTGTTTTTCTGCATGAAGAAAATTACACCTTACTGCTGCGAAGGAGTGGAACGATTTCCTATCTAGTTGCAAGGGGTCCTTTGTTACCGTATCATTACCGTAGTACTGGAAATAACGTGCTAAACAATTAGTATCTTTGAACCATTTTCTTGTGAACTGCATTAACAGAAATCATCTAAATAAACAAATGGATATTATTGAATTATATTTCTTTAACGTAGAATAATCCACTACCAAAAAAAACCACAAATAAAAAAAAAAATAAAAAAAAAACAAACAAAGGAAAATAATCAAGGCTGTATATTTACTGCAGGTGGCCAAAATAAAAAAAAAATGATAATGAAATTGATACGGTAATATGCATGTGTTCAACACGTGACGGCCCAACGGAAAGTAAAGTGTGGAGTAATATCTATAATAAAAACGACTTCAGGCGAGATTTGAAAAGGGAGTATAATAATGGAGTAATTTAATGGCTGAGAAAAGCCGCACTGCAGGCATGATGAACGTAGTGGTTTTAAAGCCGAATGAGTTATTCTAGACTAGTCAAGTCTGATACATTGCAATTAACATCACTGCATTTCTATTACCTAATTCTGTTTAGGCCATGGCACACAACACATGCTTAGTTGGATTTCAAGTGCTTTTATGGATTTCAAATACTTCCATAAAATGTGTAAGTCGTTGATTAAACAATGCCAGTGTTATTATGTTGTGGCGAGAGAATAAGTGAGGAATCATGCACGATGTTCTAACTAATACGATGGCGCCCACTTTTCTACCTCTTGGATCTGTAAATGTCAAATCAGGGATCCATATAGCAACCGTCAACCAAAACGGTCAGTAACAGCAAGACCAGTTTCTACCAAAGCGTTGAATACAAAGGACCAGGTAACTACTGTTTCTCATCTTTCTACTATAAGAAGCTTTGTTTAGAAAAAAATAAAAACTATTGATGAATATCGAAATTGAGCAGAAAATTGGATCTCTGCGTCTTCGCGTGGAAGACGCTATTTAGTAGTAAAACAATAAAGAGCCTATGTAGGAGATACATAAGGCTGCGTTAATGACGCCTACCTTTACAAATACTTTGAAGATAAAGTCTTGGTATATTTAGCCAAAGGCCACAAAGGGTCCGGCTCAAATTAAAATGGCATAACAAGAAAAGCTCAAGGACAGCAAAATAACAGATATATATTGCTATTAATATTGCTGTCCCAGTAGGTATTACTCAAAATATCAAGAGTAAAACTATCCCTCTTGTCGTATAGTCTTTGTACGAACAGAAGTTTAGAGAAGATTTCACACACGGAGAGTTTGTGGTTCCGTTTCAAGCGAGCAAAAAGTGGAAATTTATCTTTGACAGCCCTCGCTTTTTATCGATTGTTTAAAGATGGGATATCATCGATATACCGATACGTGAATGAGCAAGGTGGAGCCTGATGACGATTTCTTTCTAATGATTTCTGCATATCGCCGTAGCATAATTGTGAAATTCTATCTATTAAGTCTTTGTGAGGAATAATAGCATAGAGAGCAAAGAAATCTCAAAAGGATATGCCCTTGTAGGGTATACATATTTGAGCGTTTTGTTCTTCAGTGAGAAGCTTTAAGTCAGTAAGATTCCACCTGTAGCTGAAGGTATAAGTTTTGTAACAAAATGTTATAATGTACATGTAATTACAGATGTACAGTAAGACCAGAGCAGCGGCGACAGTGTGATAGCTGGCAAATGGTCCAGTGAAATATAACTGGTGAAATACAGCCTTTTTCGCCAATTTACCTCAGTCAGGGTTTTATTCTAACTGTTCATGTAAATGCATAAATAGTAGCAATTCACACGCTCCCTAGCCCCGTGGCTTAAACAGAACTAGATAAAAAAAATACGCAGTGATGTTAATTCGAATTATTAGCCGTCACTGGACTAAAATTACTCAAAATGCGGTGTCGTCATTACATTTAACTTACAATCACATTAAAACAATGTAGAGGAACGAGGTCTCGGCTAAGCTTGGCCCACCAGCAGAATCCTGGTTTATGCAAACATACAGTATAATTACAGATGTACAGCATAGAGAGTAAAATCAGAGCAGCGACGACAGTGTGATAGCTAACAAATGTTTACACGTAACTGGTGAAAATCGGCCTCTTGTCAGCTTAATTGAAATTATTAGCCGTCACTGGTCTAGAATTATTCAAAATGCAGTATTGTCATCACATTAACAAACACTCATATTAGAACAGGGCAAAGGAACCAGACCTCCAGTATAGCTACTGCACAACAACTTGATTCGTGGTGAAAAGTCTGATTAGCTCTAATACATATTTTTCTTGGCTTTTCGAATCCGTTTGATAAAACAAGAGAGAGGATCATATTTGTGAGATTCTTTTGCAGCAGTATATTTTTAGTGAAGGTAAATCATATCATGGCTAGTGGAATAGTTGGCTGAAAATCCGAGTTAATACTTGTTTTAAAGGTAAAGTTAGTCAACTGTGTTTAAGTATATTTTGTAATTGTGGATATTTGTTTAGTAATAGTGACACTACTTTTTAAAGATGGAGTTTATAATTTTTTTCTTTTATTGTTATTAAAAGGCGTTACTTATCCATTTCCCACTGAGGAAAGCTGAGGTCACTGCTCTGGATTTTTACCCTCTGTGCTGTAGTCTTTTATGCTGTATTCTTACATACGCCGGTATTCAGCGGGTGGACCAAGCATTCTGTAGGAGTAGTCCCTTTCCATTGTTTTAATGTTATTGTATGTCAAACAGGATGACAATACAGCATTTTGAGGTATTCTAGACCAGTAACGTCTCATATTACTGCACTTAAAAATCACTGCCTATTTCTTTTTTCACCAAATTTTGCTAGGGGGCGTGCGATTGGCTACTATTTAGGCATATATATGAACAGTTAAAATAAAAACCCTGGTTGAGGTAAATAGGCAATTTGTCATATTTTAACGTTTACGTATGACCATGTTGCAATTTACCTACTGTCATATACTGATAATCTCTCTTCAATATTGCTGTTCCAACGGGGAGTCACGTCCGTATCAATATATGTTACAAGCTACAGATCCCAGTTGTTTTCTCGTTTTCGCTTGGAGATGGGTCCTGACCGTGATCGTCTTTCCTCCTTGTGTTCGGGTGGCTTGCATTTATTCTGTCCCTGTCTCTGGTGTGCATGGGTCTCATGATGATAGCAGACAGGAGAGAAAGGGTCATGGTTAGAGGCGGTGGGTATTGCCAATCAATAAATTATTAGTGGAATAAGAATCAAGATTCCAACGCCAGAGAGTTCTCAACGGGAGATAACTGCTGTGGAATAAACGCACGTGATCGTTGGGTATTACTTTGTGAGCACGACCTTGCATTCCTTGGCGCGCGTGATCGTTGTACGTCATGTTTTGCAGAATATCATGTGACCGTCTCTGGAAAACCAATGGAAACCGAGAATTACCCTATGTGGTCTAATAATGTGTGTTGTGTGAGGATTCCAACCAACGTCGAAAGTGATTACTACAAGAACTGGTATGTCAAGCTTGTTCCATCGCATGTCTTCAGTTTTAGTTTCTTAACATTTAAATGGGTACAGTTCTCATGTAAGTAAATACGGATAGAGTCTCCAGAACCTTTAAATCCCTGCTTTCCTCCTACACAGAGGATGTAGGTCTATGTTCTTCGTTTTAAGTTAGATCACCAAGTTGGAAATATGAACAGTTGCAACCATAGCGCAATGATTTATTTTTTTTATCTGATTGGTGTTTTACGCCGTACTCAAAAATGCTTACATTTATACGACGGCGGCCAGCATTATGGTGGCAGGAAAGCCACGACTATCGGCAGGTTGCTGGAAGATCTTCACACGTACGGCAAAGCGAAATGAGACACATAATATGAATATTAACAACGTATATACTGTAGTATATTTCTTTTAGCCAGTTGACTACATTCAGTGTAAAATGAGTCATACTCGCAAAGAAAATTGCCTTTACATTAGTGACACTGAACACCACAATGTCTGCACATTGATATGCTGTACGTCTGTGTTATTGCAAGGAAAACGCACTGCATAGAATGGTCTTCTAATTAATAGTGTTAAACTCCAAAGGCCTGGTTCAACATCAAGAACTCATTACTTTGGGTGACGTTACAATTATTCAAAAGCATGTGGCATTGAGAGTAATTTCGTCTACAAGAACGACCTCCACGCAGTAACACAGCCTACACTACTGTCTCAGCTAATAAATTACATTGTTTTTTATAACAGAATGTCGTCACATCCAGCTCTAAAACCATACTGCGGCTGAGATCATATACCCCAAGAGATAAAACCAAATCCCTTTATGAAGGATATATTATACTAAAACGTGAGAAGAATGACAAATATGTCGATAGGTAACTGGCGTTGTCAATCGTCAATGATAGTAGTAAGTTTGGGTCCTGGGTGAATTTGGGGAGGCGATTTCTCGTCTTTTCAGTATATTTTGCTTTTTCTTTTTGGGAGCAAAGCGCTAGAAAATTTGGCAGAGAATGGTCTAATCGGGGGAAGGTAAAACATTTAGTCCTTGACACTTCTCTTGAGCTAGTTAAGAAAAATCTTGTGTACGCAATCCACCATATCAATACTAATGCAAAGTAAGGTTTAAACCATCCTAACGAAAGTTACTTGATGGCCTTCAGAGAAAACAGAGAAAAAGGTTATTGTTCCTGCGGACAAAGTTTATTATAATATTACGTTTGTCTGGGAGAATGGTTACTATCAGGTTGTTGTGGAGGAGTTTGATATCATCACTGCCGCAACATCGATGTTTTCCATAAAGACCTATACTCTGCAGGAACTGCAAAAACATCCTTTCTCGAACAGAGGAGTATATTCGTACCTTCCCGCCACACTGATATATCACAACTTCACTTCATTCCAAAAATGCATAAATCCCCATACAAAGCTCGCTTTATAGCGGGGTCAAAAAGCTGTACCACCAAAGTTGTATCCACTCTCTTAACGATGGCACTGCAAGAAGTAGTCATTCTGGGATAAGTATTGCTGTGGAACTGCGAAAAATTTAGGCGTCAACTATAAGTGGAAACTTAAAAACTCTATAAACTGCGTCTCACTGAAGAATTAGACGCTCAATTACACGTATCGTATAAGGACATGTATAAATGGGATTTCTCCACTCTACTAATGTTCCTCACAGGGATTTAACAGATACAATTTTATCGATAATTGCTTCGGTGTAAAACTGGTCACGCTATAGGACATAAAATTCAACCAATCCTGTTTCAGCCCCACTACATACAAGGATTAGAATTCATGAGATGTTTCGATCTTCATTGAATTGCTTGATTTTCTCTTTAATAACATCTGTGTGAAATTCGAGGTAACCATTTATCAACGGTTTATTTCGAATGGGTGCAAATTGTGCCCCCCTATTGGCCGACCTACACCAGTTCTCAACTGAATACGACTATATACAGAAACTGTGAAGGACTAACTCTCACCAGGCCATATCTCCCATTCACTAAACCGGTATATTGATGATCTGCTAGGTTTAAACAATCCATATGTAGCAAAGGCTGTGAACGATCACAACCTTTGAAAAGGCTGTGAAAGATCACAGTCACCTTCGCTTCATTTAAAGGAAACCACAAAGTCTCCAGATGGTATATCTTATCTGGACCTATATTTGTACAAAAAGCAAAACGGTTTCCTCTCTCGCAGGCTTTACTATGAGATGGTTTCAGTTTTCCCATTGTAAATTATCCTTACTTGGGCAGCAATATACACAAGGGTCCTGCATATGGCGTGTGCATATCTCGCTTTGTAGCATTTGTGTGATCCTGCGTGTTGTATGACATTTTCAATGAATGTCACAAATGATTACGGTAAAAACTGCAATTGCAACTACTTGCTGCAAAGGCCTTCACTCCAAGTTTCTTACCTTTTACAAATAGAATAATTCTTTTGTAAGTAAATATGCACAGAGCGTCCAGAATAACTGGCGCTCTGCTTCATGACTGTGCCCAATTCCGTTCAACCCGGGGATGAGAACAATATATGCATCGTGTTGAATTGGATGGCCATGTTTGATATATGAACAGTAGCAATCAGTTGTATACGAACGCCTGTTTCGAGACATAGAGTAATAATAGTTAGCAAGGTCAGACCACATCAGCTAAATCAAACGCTGTCGACACTGTCCGCCGTCTTTGTGATTTTATGAAAAAAATTATACAAAATCACATGAAAACAACGCAAAAGGACCAGGAATGGGGGACACACAGCACCTCACAGGAATCTTGGTTTATGGAGGAATAATCCTAGAGAGTAAAACCAGATCAGCGACAGCAGTGTGATAGCTGGCAAATGTTCACATATAACCGGTGAAATCCGGCCTATTTTCAATTTCCCTCAGTTACAGTTTTATTTAAATTTCATGTAAATGTTTAGAGAGTAACAACTTATACCATCTCTAGACTCATGGTCTAAGTAGAATCAGACAAAACATACGGTGATATTTTTTCAGTATTTTAGACGTCACTGATCTGGATATACACAAAATGCTGTGCTGTCATGATATTTGTAGATAATCACAAAATGTAAAATATAATTAAAGACGTGCAGCAAAGGGAGTACAAGCAGTGCAGCGACGACAGTGTCATAGCTGACAAATAGTCACACGTTGTTAAAACAATGCAAAGGAACCAGGCCATGGCAGCATCAAAATACTGTAGAAAGTGACGTCAAACGCAAAGACACAAACAAAAGGGCTCAAAATAAAATTGGGGCCTCCGTGGCTCAGTCGGTTAGCGCGCTAGCGCAGCGTAATGACCCAGGAGCCTCTCACCAATGCTGTCGCTGTGAGTTCAAGTCCAGCTCATGCTGGCTTCCTCTCCGGCCGTACGTGGGAAGGTTTTTCCAGCAACCTGCGGATGGTCGTGGGTTTCCCCCGGGCTGTGCCCGGTTTCCACCCACCATAATGCTGGCTGCCGTCGTATAAGTGAAATATTCTTGAGTACGGCGTAAAACACCAATCAAAAAAAAAAAAAAAAAAAAAATCAAAATAAAATCGATTCAGAGACAGTTTGGATGCTGCAGCTTCGACCTGTTAACATACTGTCAACTGAATTAACTCAATAAATCGTTTCTTTTTACGTTTCTTGGGAAGTTTCGCCTCTCATGCCAGATGAGTGCCACAGGACACCGTCACGGTGACTTTTGGGAGACGATTGGTGAGATTTATGACATTCGTCTGTGCATCATGCTTTGTATAAACCAATATAAAATGTTTTCAGTTGAACTATTTAATTATTATCACATTGACTATAAAAAGCACGTAGTTTACATATATTGGGTATTGTAACACATGGATAAGGCGCACCGAGGTGATGATTCGCCAACAATCACATCACAGACAATAGAAGGCATAATTATGTACCTGTTGTATTTTTGTACATACCATTTTTTGGTCAGTAACCTATTTGTTCTTAGGAAACGGCAGGTGATAACATTTAACAGATAGGCTGTACAACCAGACGACATTATTCGGTCACGCCTGAAACAAAACATTTCCAAACCTTCTCCTAATGTGAGAAGAACATCAAAACGTAAATGATGCTACATAAATTCATCAAAATCCGGTACTTTGGGGAGGGGGGGGGGAGGGAAATTTGTGTCCTATGCTGATCTTAAAATACAGCACACATAATTCTCCAGTGCAAGAAACTGTGCCCCCTCAAGAAGAGAAAATGACTATAGCTGTGAGTGAGAGCTCCCGACACACTCGTGAGGGCACTTCTTTCTCCAGTTTTGTCCCCTTCCATAGGATAAGGACACAGGCTCCCATTACAAGAATGTGATTCTGTGTATTTTAGGGTATAAAGTCTTTTTTTGGCTCCCAGGCAGCCATTTTTGGTGTACAGGTGCATGCTTGGTATTAAAATACTGGAAATTGTCTAAACTTTGAGGGAGTATGAGCTTTATTGATGAAAATTCGAAATTCTGGGCGAGAGGACACAAGGTGTTAGGTAGTGATGAGGCTGCGAGTGACGTCCCCTTGGGGTTGCTAGGCACGCGTCCCAGCTGCCGGCATGGAAAGGTCCAGATTTTGACGGTCAACCTATGTCAAGATTTTTATGGCTTCTTTCTCACAGGCTGGGCCAGGTATGCACCATAGCTTTTTGGCCACGAAATGTTTGGGACTGAGTTTCAGCGCTAAACGTTAACAGGGCAGAAATGCGCTGAATTGATGTATAGCTCATAAAATCGTCGAGAAATGGTACCTACTTTTTAGTATTTGTCACTGTAGAGTGAGACAAATCAATGCATCACAGATGTATCTTTCTGGGAAAAAAATCCCGGAGCAGTCAGTAATGCACCAATCAGTTAAATAAATATATAGCAAATGGAACTTTCAGCCTCATAATACGCTGTGCATGACATGTTAATGATAGACTACCACATTTGCTCCCAAACAGGATTTACCTATGATTTCGCTATAGTGTCCACGTTAGCCAGGATAACGTCTCTATTGCAAGACGGCCTACGTCGTTTTACTCCCAATAAAGTGTGTTTTCACAGAAAAAAGATTCATACTCTTCCCTGAAGTGCTACCTGTATTCCACGGTAACTACGTGGAATACTAACGTTAGTAACTACGTTAGTTCACTGCGATATGAAGGATGCCTGAGACGGATTTTAAACTTTGCCAGAATACGACAAAACGTATCACATTATAAACTTTATATTTTACACATGAAGACAAACGTTAACCAAAACGACACTTTGACGGAACGTAGAAATACATTCACGAAAGTTTCAGTAAAATGTTTTTTTTCTGGTTAATGTCATACTGTCTTGGTTGATCGAAGAATTGTTGTTCTTGATCGAGTTGGCAACTTTTCTGCAATGAACGAGAATTGTTAACTTTTCCGCAATAAACGAGATAGGTTAACTTTTCCGCAATACACCAGAGATGTTAACATTTCTGCAATAAACGAGATATGTTAACTTTCCCGCAATAAAGCAGAGATGTTAACTTTTCTGCAATAAATCAGAGATGTTAACTTTTCTGAAATAAACGAGAAATGTTAACTTTTCTGCAATAAACGAGATATGTTAACTTTTCCGCAAAAACGAGATATGTTAACTTTTCCGCAAAAAACGAGGGAGGCTAACTTTTCTGAAATAAACGAGAAATGTTAACTTTTCTGCAATACACGAGAGATGTTAACTTTTCTGCAATAAACGAGATATGTTAACTTTTCTGCAATAAACGAGATATGTTAACTTTTCCGCAAAAAACGAGGGAAGCTAACTTTTCTGAAATAAATGAGAAATGTTAACTTTTCTGAAATAAACCAGAGATGTTAACTTTTCTGCAATAAACAAGATATGTTAACTTTTCTGCAGAAAACGAGGGAAGCTAACTTTTCTGAAATAAACGAGAAATGTTAACTTTTCTGCAATAAACCAGAGATGTTAACTGTTCTGCAATAAACGAGATATGTTAACTTTTCTGCAATAAACGAGATATGTTAACTTTTCTACAATAAACCAGAGATGTTAACTTTTCTGCAATGAACGAGATATGTTAACTTTTCTGCAATAAACGAGATATGCTATCTTTTCTGCAATAAATTAGAGATGTTAACTTTTCTGCAATAAATGAGAGACAAATGCTTTTCTAAAGGAAGCATGATTCCTTGCACAGGAGAAGAACACTAATGTATCAGTGTGATATACATGTATGTTTTAAACTGGCACTCCTTTTAACCTGGACAATTTCTTTAGAAAGCAATTTGTCCTAGGAACAAGTTGAGGCAAATCTCAATGAAAAATCTTTGCTGAAAAAACTGTTATAAACATGAAATAAGATATCTTACCTTGTATAATGGCCATTTTTTAAGAACATATTTAATGGTAGAATAACTATCAGGGAGATAAATCTATACGTCGAAACAGACATTCGTATACCTGTCGTCAACCAATATGGACTTTCCATGTCAACAATCGCAAGGCCAACTCCCAAAAACGACGTATAACACAAACCACCGAAGAAGTAAGAAAGTATATAAAGTACGAAAATAGGACGGAGTCATACAAAGAGAAGCAGTCTCTTAAAAGTGTTTAATGATGTTAGAAAGACGCAAGATATGTCCAAGGCGACTGAGTCAGATCAGTATTCAAATCGTATACCATGCTACAATATCAATTGTCGATAACAAAATATGTATCTCAGTAGCACTTTGATTGCAACTCTTCATATATCCAGCACGGCGATCTAATTCAACAGGATGCTTACCCCGGGATCACGAAGCAGAACCCCAGAGATTCTGGGCGCTCTGTCCATTTTTGCTTTACACACACACATAAGTATCTCGTATACAATGCTATCACATATTTCCTAACTTCAGAGTTCTATATCTTGCTACATCAACCGTGGTAATTATTCCCTTTAGATTAGATTAATTACCGGGTGTGTCTCCTGTACTAATAGCTGCCAGAATGCAGATATCAGAAACTACAAGTTAGATGATATAACTTGGTCGTGACACTGAATGAGCAGTTCTAGTTAATCAATCCAGAGCTGGGTAAACCCAGAATTGTAGACCATTATCGAATCCCATGCCGTCCTAATGTTGAGCTCGTGCTAAACTACTAGTTAGCAGATGTCTTAAGAAACCTAACGACAGACCTCCCAGTCAATAAATGCCAAGGACAATCGCAAATCGTTGCTTATAAAGTGATTTCAAATATTCCAGTTCTTCAAAAGGTTGGACCTGTATATGTCCGAGTAGATTCACATAGGTGGAGATCTAACGAAGTGGAGAGCCGCCATTTTTTTAATCCAACAGTTTGGTGTCAGCACAAGGCTGGGGACAGGTAGTGACTATTTCTTTATTTAAAGATGAAAAGGCTGGACTGAAGTTATTTGCTGTGGGTATGTGTTTGTCAGATGCATTTTAACGATCAGCTTTTCTCAGAGGAAACCGTTAGTTGATGTAAACCCCATCTGTAAACAAGCCTTAGCAGAAAGTACCAAAATTTGTTTTTATTTTTAATTTCTTGTTTGGGAAAAAGAGCTGGTTGTAATTAGGGATGTACTTATTGAAGTTAATCAAGAAGTATATTTGTGCTAAGTTTTTTAGAAGTTTAATCTCCGAACTGTTTTATGTTAATTTCTTTCGCTGTTATTTCGTAATGAGATAATAATATATTTTATTTCCACACATATTTCGTCCATGAAAGAAACAAGACGAAATAAGAAAAAAAATTCCAGTATGTAAAGGGACTAGTTGGCGAAAGAATGGGTATTTCGTGGGATGTATCAAGTCTACTACAGTTTGTCATTTGCTTTGAAAAGACGAATGGAAAAAAAGATTAGTCCTTGGGAGAAATCGTTCCCTGTGAACAAGGCTTTATTTATTTTATTGCCACTCTGAAGAATTATTAATTCATGTTAGGTGTATGCGTGTAGGAAACTAAGGTGCTCGGAGTAAGCCAGCGGCCTTCGCCAGGTACGTGACAAATGTTCTTAGTATATCTTCTTATTTCCTGCTTCAAACATAAAATGTTGTGAACTGTGTGTGCACTGTATTTGACATATCCGACATCACTGACTACCTCTGTATGTACTTTCCGGTAACCATCTTCCGTTGTAATTATGTATACATGTATATAATTTAAGAGATTGTGATGCTTGGTATATTAATGGAATCGGTCTTTCGGAATTTGAGATTAGACTTTTTTTCTATTCTTGACGATCTGTGCGTTAGGTTAGGTTTTCACTTTCACGTTGATTTCAAATTGCATGACATCTTCCAAGACGTCGTGTCACAGAAAATGATGACAAAGCTGGATGTGGCACACAAAATGATGACGAAACTGGCTGTGGCTGTTTTAATGTTTATTCCACTTACAGAAGGTGCGTAAATAACACATACCATCTCAACACTTTGAAAGCTGAAGAGTGTAACATAACATGATGCCAACATCAAATGAAAGAACGTCAAGACTTGTTTGCAAATGTGGTCTTTCAAATTGTTTTCGATTTTTTCTTTCTGTAGATATGGGTGTGTAAAAACATGTGTGTATGGTGGGTATCTGGGTCCACCTGTTTGCTTAATAATGTTCTGAATAAGGATGTAATGCATGCCCAATGAATTTTTTTGAATGTAAATTTGTTGTTTATGTCCAAACACATGCATTTAATCTGAATTACAGTAATATTTATGAATATGTTACACACACATCTAAATCCAGGTAGAACACATTTGTAAGCTCAGAGGACCATATTCTAGTGCAACTATTTTTATTAAACATGTGTTATATTCACATTTATATCATTATTACGCAACACATATCCCAAGGGGAGGTCTCTTATACGCGCCATTATTTTAAAGTGTCTCCTTCGCATTAAAGAAAAATCGAAAAAACACACACCTCATTCATAACTAATTTTTCGCTCTCATGCAACTGGAATTTATGTAACTTTTATGTTTTCACCACTTTTAAATATTAAAGCAATACTATCACTGGGTTACTACTAAAGATGCTGCTACATGTATTATTGCCAATTCAGCTATTGTTACTGATTTTTCCTGGTATTAAAACTATTACTGTTGGTGTTATTGTTATATGTGATCCAACTGATGTTGTGGTTGCTCCATCTTTCGGTGGTGCTCCATCTCCATATGGTGGTGCTCTAACTCCGCTCAACCCAGGGCTAGGGTCAGTATATTAATCCTGATGAATTAGACCGCTACGTTGGATATATGAATACCTGCATTTTAAGCCGAACTGGAATACATTTTTAAATGCCCATGTTGTTACCGTTATTGCTGCATTCTTTGTTGGTGTTGTCGCTGTTGTTTCTGCTGATGTTGTGGTGATGCATTTACTATTCCTGCCCAGGTTGGCACCGTTCCTGCTGCATACGGTGTTGGTGATGTCACTGTTCTTTCTGCTGATGTTTGTGGTGATGCATTTACTGTTCCTGCCCATGTTGTTACCATCCCTGCTGCATACGGTGTTGGTGATGTCGCTGTTGTTTCTGCTGTTGTTTGTGGTGATGCATTTGCTGCTCCTGCTCATGTTGTTATCGTTATTGCTGCATTCTTTGTTGGTGTTGTCGCTGTTGTTTCTGCTGATGTTGTGGTGATGCATTTGCTATTCCTGCCCATGTTGGCACCGTTCCTGCTGCATATGGTGTTGGTTTTGTCGCTGTTGTTTCTGCTGATGTTGTGGTGATGCATTTACTGGTCCTGTCCATGTTGTTACCGTTATTGCTGCATACGGTGTTGGTGTTGTCGCTGTTGTTTCTGCTAATGTTGTGGTGATGTATTTACTGCTTCTGTCCATGTTGTTACCGTTATTGCTGCATACGTTGTTGGTGTTGTTGCTGTTGTTTCTACTGATGTTGTGGTGAAGCATTTACGGCTCCTGCCCATGTTGTTACCTTTATTGCTGCATTCGTTGTTGGTTTTGTGGCTTTTATTTCTGGTGATGCATTTTCTGCCCCTGCCCATGTTGTTACCGTTTCTGCTGCATACGGTGTTGGTGTTGTCGCTGTTGTTTGTGGTGATGTATTTGTTGCTACTGCCCATGTTGTTACCGTTTCTGCTGCATACGGCGTTGGTGATGTCACTGTTGTTTCTGCTGTTGTTTGTGGTGATGCATTTACTGCTCCTGTCCATGATGTTACCGGTATTGCTGCATTCGTTGTTGGTGTTGTCTCTGTTGTTTGTGGTGATGTATTTGTTGCTACTGCCCATGTTGTTACCGTTTTTGCTGCATACGGTGTTGGTGTTGTGTCTTTTATTGGTGCTGATGCATTTTCTGTCCCTGCCCATGTTGTTATTGTTCCTGCTGCATTCGTTGTTGGTGTTGTCGCTGTTGTTTGTGGTGATGTATTTGTTGCTACTGCCCATGTTGTTACCGTTATTGCTGCATACGGCGTTGGTGATGTCACTGTTGTTTCTGCTGTTGTTTGTGGTGATGCATTTACTGCTCCTGTCCATGATGTTACCGGTATTACTGCATTCGTTGTTGGTGTTGTCTCTGTTGTTTGTGGTGATGTATTTGTTGCCCCTGCCCATGTTGTTACCGTTATTGCTGCATTCGTTGTTGGTGTTGTCTCTGTTGTTTGTGGTGATGTATTTGTTGCTACTGCCCATGTTGTTACCGTTTCTGCTGCATACGGTGTTGGTTTTGTCGCTGTTGTTTCTGCTGATGTTTGTGGTGATGCATTTACTGCTCCTGTCCATGATGTTACAGTTATTGCTGCATTCGTTGTTGGTGTTGTCTCTGTTGTTTCTGCTGATGTATTTGTTGCTACTGCCCATGCTGTTACCGTTATTGCTGCATACGGTGTTGGTTTTGTCGCTGTTGTTTCTGCTGATGTTTGTGGTGATACATTTATTGCTCGTGTCCATGTTGTTACCGTTATTGCTGCATTCGTTGTTGGTGTTGTCTCTGTTGTTTGTGGTGATGTATTTACTACTCCTGCCCATGTTGTTACCGTTATTGCTGCATTCATTGCTGGTGTTGTCGCTGTTGTTTGTGGTGATGTATTTGTTGCTACTGCCCATGTTGTTACCGTTTCTGCTGCATACGGTGTTGGTTTTGTCGCTGTTGTTTCTGCTGTTGTTTGTGGTGATGCATTTACTGCTCCTGTCCATGATGTTACCGGTATTGCTGCATTCGTTGTTGGTGTTGTCTCTGTTGTTTGTGGTGATGTATTTGTTGCTACTGCCCATGTTGTTACCGTTTTTGCTGCATACGGTGTTGGTGTTGTGTCTTTTATTGGTGCTGATGCATTTTCTGTCCCTGCCCATGTTGTTATTGTTCCTGCTGCATTCGTTGTTGGTGTTGTCTCTGTTGTTTGTGGTGATGTATTTGTTGCCCCTGCCCATGTTGTTACCGTTATTGCTGCATTCGTTGTTGGTGTTGTCTCTGTTGTTTGTGGTGATGTATTTGTTGCTACTGCCCATGTTGTTACCGTTTCTGCTGCATACGGTGTTGGTTTTGTCGCTGTTGTTTCTGCTGATGTTTGTGGTGATGCATTTACTGCTCCTGTCCATGATGTTACAGTTATTGCTGCATTCGTTGTTGGTGTTGTCTCTGTTGTTTCTGCTGATGTATTTGTTGCTACTGCCCATGCTGTTACCGTTATTGCTGCATACGGTGTTGGTTTTGTCGCTGTTGTTTCTGCTGATGTTTGTGGTGATACATTTATTGCTCGTGTCCATGTTGTTACCGTTATTGCTGCATTCGTTGTTGGTGTTGTCTCTGTTGTTTGTGGTGATGTATTTACTACTCCTGCCCATGTTGTTACCGTTATTGCTGCATTCATTGCTGGTGTTGTCGCTGTTGTTTGTGGTGATGTATTTGTTGCTACTGCCCATGTTGTTACCGTTTCTGCTGCATACGGTGTTGGTTTTGTCGCTGTTGTTTCTGCTGATGTTTGTGGTGATGCATTTACTGCTCCTGTCCATGATGGTACCGGTATTGCTGCATTCGTTGTTGGTGTTGTCTCTGTTGTTTCTGCTGATGTATTTGTTCCTACTGCCCATGCTGTTACCGTTTCTGCTGCATACGGTGTTGGTTTTGTCGCTGTTGTTTCTGCTGATGTTTGTGGTGATACATTTATTGCTCCTGTCCCTGTTGTTACCGTTATTGCTGCATTCGTTGTTGGTGTTGTCTCTGTTCTTTGTGGTGATGTATTTACTACTCCTGCCCATGTTGTTACCGTTATTGCTGCATTCGTTGTTGGTGTTGTCGCTGTTGTTTGTGGTGATGTATTTGTTGCTACTGCCCATGTTGTTACCGTTTCTGCTGCATACGGTGTTGGTGATGTCACTGTTGTTTCTGCTGATGTTTGTGGTGATGCATTTACTGCTCCTGTCCATGTTGTTACCGTTATTGCTGCATTCGTTGTTGGTGTTGTCTCTGTTGTTTGTGGTGATGTATTTACTACTCCTGCCCATGTTGTTACCGTTATTGCTGCATTCGTTGTTGGTGTTGTCGCTGTTGTTTGTGTTGATGCATTTGCAGCTCCAGTTCATGCTGCTACCGTTATAGCAGCATACGGTGTTAGTATTGCCGCTGTTGTTGATGCTTTTTCTGCCGTTTTACTGTTCTTGCTGCCGCTATACTACGTTTTTGCCACCCCTGCTACCGCAACTACTGCCACATGCACAACTACACTTACAGCTACTGTTACTGTTCACCTTACAATTATTATTGTTGTGGTCACTAGTATTGTTTTGCTTCAGGCGTCGAGGACTGCGTAATCCAGTCGGGCGTCGGTAACGCGTTCCGCCTCCACGCAGAAGACATGCACTCGTGTTATTACGTGAGCTCTGAGACTTTAACCCTCTCAGAAGCTGTGGGCTTATGTGAGAACCAACTCGGGTGTCACATCGCCTTTATAGAGACAGAGACAGAAAACAAGCTATTGGAAAGCTGTGGTAAGTGGTTGTTCCTTTAAATGACACAGTCAAAGAAAACTACAGTTTATGGCTTAGACAGTCCCATAAATAATTACACTGTGAGCTTGATCGAGAAAAATTCTATGAACAAACTACATGAGTAATCAAGAGAATCCTCACTGGCTGAAAATGAGATTCACTTCTTTATTTGATTGGTGTACTCAGTAATATTTCACTTATGCGACAGCGGCCATCATTATATAGTGGTAAGAAACCAGGCAGAGCCCGAGGCAAACCCACGACCATCCGCGGGTTGTTGCCAGGCACCCTTTGAGACACGGCCATTTGTATATGGCTGTCACATATACATGTGTATGTAGTTAATACGCCAAAGTAGAAGTGAAACTTTATTGCCTATAGCAGATGTGTCACACTGAGCAGATTCATTTCATTTGATTTACAGTTAGTAAATAGTTACTTAAATTTTGCGACTATGCTCAGGTTTGTGGATTAATAACTTATATATTTACTGATGTGATTGGTATTTTACTCCGTATTTAAGACTATTTCACTCATATACCATCTGCCAGCTTTAGCTTAAGCGGGACAACCCACAGTCATCCACAGGTTGAAACTTGTAAAAGCGGGATAAAAGCTTTAGCCGCTTTGCCAGGTAAGTCCTACTTGACAAAGCTGCGTCAAAATACTTAGGGTTGATCCCGGGTACTTGATGTTGCTGTGTGAGTATAATGTGTCCGAGGCATGGAGTGACAAAAAGACACAGTAAATGTACACACACCCAATAACTCCTCGTCGTCCAAGGCATGGAGTCACAGGAAGACACTCTATATGTACACACCCCCAATGGCTCCTCGTCGTCCGAGGCATGGTGTCACAGGAAGACACAATATATGTACACACACCCAATGACTCCTCGTTGTCCGGGGCATGGAGTCACATATGTACACACACCCATTGACTGCTCGTCGTCATATGACTGAAAAATTGTTAAGTACGACGTTAAACCCAAAGCATACATACATACATACATACACACACGCACACACGCACGCACACACACGCACGCACGCACACACGCACATATACATACATACATACATACATACATACATACATACATACATACATACATACATACATACATACATACATGGTCTAAATGTTCATGTAAAAAAAAACCTAAAGCATACATGCCAACATATCAATACTGATGATATGAAATATCATCAGTACTAACAAAATACACGCCCTCTGGCATTAAAAAGTAACACCTTTCAGCATTTAAGAATTCCTCTTTCTCAAGGAAGAGAGTTTCCATTGTTCAATGTGTTTACTGATTGTTGTCCTTCTGATCGACGCCTTGAACTGTGTTTTGATTATTTCGCTTATTGCATATTTTTTTTTTGCCTTCGTTGAGAACAGGTATTTCCCAAGTCTGGCTAGGAGCTGTGAATGTGAACGATAATTGGTACTGGAAACGTTGGCAGGATAGCACTTTGAAACCAATGACATATACTGACTGGAACGACGCGGATTCGGGATTCACTGCTGCAGTGTTTGGAATTGTTCACAGTAGATGGGGCCAGGTCAACGCCTCGGGGTCCTACAAAACTCTGTGTGAGAGAGACGACGTAGGCAAGTCAATCAGCGCGAGAAATTCACCTCAGTCGAAATCAAGCTTTAACACAATTCCTATCATTTTCCAGAGTCTTCGCGCTTAGAAGCTGAATTTTGCATTTAGATAAACAATAATACGCCAAATACTGAACAGGCTTATATTAGTGTTCTGCTTACTGTCACCGGCCATCCACGGGCTAATATTTATTAATTTATTTCATAGGCGTTTTACGCCGTAACCAGGGCTATTTCCGTTATCCAACAGCGGCCGGCATTATGATGAGAAAAAACCGGGCAGTGCAAGAAGGAAACCAATGACCATCTGCAGGTTGCTGAGAGACCTTCTCACGTAAACCAACTAATAATAACTACATGTACCACCTGGGTTTCCATTTAGACTTGTTCATTCACTTGATGGGCTACCTTTAAGGGGAAAACTTAAAGTTTTCTAGTTTTGGTGTAGCATTATGGCTGGCAGTTTCTGTTCGCGAGATTATTGTGATTACGAAGAAAACATGATCGGCCAATGTTAACACATCATATCCGGGGTTTGAGTAACGCAGGATTACGAATACAAGGCATTTATCAAGGCTTCTATAAGGAGACCTTGTTGGAATTATATTTTTTTATATATATTCCATCTTTTACCCTGTGCACATGGCTTATCCACTGTTTGGCTGGGGATAGCTTCGGTACTCAAGAAATGGCACGTCCGCTAAAATCCCCAAATGAGATCATAGACGTTCTGTTGTTGTTGTTTGAAGTGGAATTCGCTCATTTACAATTAACTTCCATTGCTCCGCTCAATGCATTTTTTTCGTTTACGGGGATTTTTTTGCAAACAAAGTGTATGCTGTTGATACAGTCACGATCTCTTGGCGTCTCAATGAAAGTAAATGAGGTTTTCTAAAAAAAACATAGTTTTTCGAAGCATGTGTCTAAATTTTGCTTTGTAATCTGAAAGCTGATTTGCATTAAAGCGTCATATTCAGCGGTGATCTGTAATGACCCAGAAGGTATCAATGGCAGAACATCCATCTTTGTTTAAAATACTTCGCTTCAATGGTTCATTCGGCAAAAGCTTTTATAGGCCTACATGCATATACATTTTGAATGATGAAATCCAGCAATCTGAGTGCGTTAAGTAGCGAAAACATGATGTGATGTCACTTGTCCCAGTATGGTCAGGAAAGGTAATATACTTACGTTTGTTTACTTTGTCTTTAAGGGACAAACATATTTACGTTCTCGCAATTCCTTATAGTTGACGTTCTCTCACTCATGAGGTTTTGTTGGTGAAATAATTCAAAACACAACACAGTATTTAATGGTAATGCATTTAGACTGAGTTCCAACAATGAACCGCAATCGGCTCTGTTTATTGGTGGATCGAGGGTTTGCCCTATATATTTTATTATAAGTGACTGACCTAGCAAAAAGGCCACATCGACGTCTTGTCAGTTGTCTCGGCTAGTGAAAATTAACGATTGTTGAAATGAAAATATAATTTTAGCAACAGAAACAGAAGCAACAATACGAAGAGTACACGTATACTACTTAACTCTGTTCATACAATCACGGGTCTTTTAACGTTCGTAAAATGTTTTGTCTTAAAGATGGTAAACGTAACAAAGGATCGGGAATATTAAACAAGTCAATACGAAATCAAACAAATGCACACCAACTGCAATTTCTTGATATGATTATTTTTCTTTTTGATTTCTGTATTCAGGTATCTCCGGACGTACAGTCGCCAGTTCCCAGTCGTCAACGTCTCACGATGAAATCTTCATGTCCTATCGTCCCGTGAGCCTGCAATGCACACCGGATACCTCTACCCAGCTGTCCGCCAGTCTTTGTGCGCGAAGCTGCGCAAATCAAGATAAGTGTATAGCGGCTTGCTACTCCGCCGCCTCCCTGACCTGCTGCACGGTTACCTCCCCTGATAATACCGCCTCACAGCCGTAAACGTAGCCGAAATTCCATTGTTACATGGCTGCATAGTTCGTACAAATTTTTACTTTTCTTTTCTAGTACAATATATGTTTATCCTATGATATATTTTAAGTTCATATAATAAATATTGCCGAACTCGTGCTTGATTTGATTTGTGATATTATTTTTATGTCTATAAACTAACTTGATTTCATCGATTTCAATTAGACATTACAAAATCGTCTTCGTAGAAATGCACGAAACACTGAATAGTAGGGAAGTTTTTAGTTCAAACTATTTTATGGCTAAACAGCCGTACTGTATCATGTGACGTGTCAAACGTTACGCAACTATTATTAATCACATGTACTATAAAGTAATTTAGAGAAGACAAACGACGGAGAAAAGCTGAATGTTGAGTGTGCCTATGGAACACGGCGAGATAAGTGATGAGTAAATTAATGTCAACGAAGGCTGCCTAACATTTTCAAAAGTCACATGACAGAGTAGGGCTGTTTTTTACCTTAAACAACAAAAGAGTTTGAACTTGAAATTACCCTATTGAGGATTGAAGAATTTTGCTTCGGTAGCATTTTATTATTGCGAGTGAGTGCGAGTGCTTGGGAGTTCAACGTCATACTTAACAATTTTTCAGCCATATGACGACGAAGGAATCCTTAGAGTGCATGTAATGTGCCTTCTTGTTGCAGGACGGATTTCCACCGCTCTTTTATCTAGTGCTGCTTCACTGAGACGCCTTACCAAAAGCATTTAACCCGCACCGCTCAAGCCATTATACTGATACGGGTCAACAGTCGTTGGACTATCCCAATTCATGCTAAACGCCAAGCGAGGAAGTTACAACTTCCTGTGTTGAGGCCTTAGGTGTGACTCGACCGAGGATTGACTCCGGATCTACCGCTCCCGAAGCGTTTATTATTACAACAAAGCTGCTTACTGAGTGGTATCGACTGACCTTCAAGGCAAGAGATATTTTGACATAAATGTGAGGAAATTAGTAGTGAGGCCAAAAAATACAGTCGTTTAATGTATTTATTTGTTTTGTTGTTTAATGCAAAACTCATAATTTTTCACCTATACAATTCACCTACACATGTTAGCTTTTGGCAAACAAAGGGCGATAACTCTCATAACAGGCAGTGGAAGGGAAACATTTGCGCTTTGGTAGTTTTGAGGTTGGTTTTAAAAAGACTTTTATTGCTGAAAGAAGCTGACATATTCCTATTGATCCCCGACCAATAAATAAATGCTAAAAATTCGGACTGATATATTTTAATGCGGAATTTGTTTGCCTAGCAACTTTCTGACGTGACTAAGAATTTTGCACTGTCTTTCAAAATATAAAACCAAAAGTTTTAGTCGATAGCCAAAATACTTTCTTTGTGAAACGGGCTGGAAAAAATAGCTAGTGCACTAAGTAAAGTTAACCGTCTAATCTCAGCCCCTAGACGTTTTGTGTAACGGTCCTCAGATTCGACGGTAACACCAGCTATGAATTTGCCATTTGAGGCAATGTACGAATCGACCTTTGAACGACCAGCGCTGAAAATAGTAATTGTCGACAGGGCGCTTTATACACCGTACCTTATGTGTACATCAACATTATTGATTTAACACAGCCCCATAATTTATGTATGTATGTACAGTCCAATAAGCTATATTTAAACTATAACCTATGGAGACAAACAAAACAAATGGTCTTCGACGATGGATCCTGCCCTAATTAAATACGATATCATATGTCATTCCTTTAGCCTGGCAAACATACTACGCATCTTAAAATCGTCAATAATAGAAACCTTGTATATTCACTGGCCGGGGAACCCAAAAAGACTCATACGGAAGATTTCATTACCCCTCACCTGTGAAGTCTTCAGCTCAAATCTAGGTTCAGATGGTTCTATCTCGACATGCTCTCAGTAGATTGATTTTGTACCTGGCTACATGCGGTTTTCTGTTTGCATAAGTCAGCCATCTTCTTCCTGACTTAATTCCCTCGAATGATATCTAGAACAATACAGTAAATACCGAGAGGAAAGTCAAAGCAGTGACGATAATATGAAGGTTGGCAAAGGTTACACGTAACCGTCGAATCCCGCATTGTGGCAATTCACCTTACACGGTTAGAAAAATTATGATATTTGGCAAGTGGTGAGGTTGGTGAATTTATTTGACGTCGCTTGTCCAGAATTACGCAAAAAGATATGTCATCGTTACATATAATATACAGATGGAAGCAATACAAAACCACTATACCTCATCGTCGACTAGAAGATCCTAGGCTATGCAGGAATACAACATAAAATACTACATGATGGATAGTAAAACCAAAAGAGCAGAGAGGAAAGTGTAATAACTAGGAAATAGTTTTTCGTGAAATCTGGACTTTTGTAAATTTATCTCAGTTATGGTTTTCTTTTAAGTGTTCATATTAATGGTTAAAAAAAGGCAATATTCACATCTGTGAGCACCATGGCACCAACATTCACAACTCTGAGTACCATCACACCAACATTCACATCTCTGAGCACCTTCGCACCAACATTCACAACTCTGAGTACCATCACATTAACATTCACATCTGTGAGCACCAATGCACCAACATTCACATCTGTGAGCACCATCGCACCAACATTCACATCTGTGAGCACCATTGCACCAACATTCACAACTCTGAGCACAATCACATCAAGATTCACATCTGTGAGCACTATCGCGCCAACATTCACATCTCTAAGCACCATGACACCAACATTCATATCTGTGAGCACCATCGCACCAACATTTACATCTGTGAGCACAATCACACCAACATTCACATCGCTGAGCACCATCGCACCAACATTCACATCTGTGAGCACCATCGCACCAACATTCACATCTCTGAGAACAATCACACAAACATTCACATCTCTAAGCACAATCACACCAACATTCACATCTCTGAGCACAATCACACCAATATTCACATCGCTAATCCCCATCACACCGACATTTACATCTCTAAGCACCATCGCACCAACATTCACAACTCTGAGCACAATCACACCAAGATTCAAATCTGTGAGCACCATCGCGCCAACATTCACATCTCTAAGCACCATGACACCAACATTCACATCTGTGAGTACCATTGCACCAACATTTACATCTGTGAGCACAATCACACCAACATTCACATCGCTGAGCACCATCGCACCAACATTCACATCTGTGAGCACCATCGCACCAAAATTCACATCTCCGAGAACAATCACACAAACATTCACATCTCTGAGCACAATCACACCAATATTCACATCGCTGATTCCCATCACACCGACATTTACATCTCTGAGCACCATCGCACCAACATTCACATCTGTGAGCACCATTGTACAAACATTCACATCTGTGAGCACCATCGCACCAACATTCACATCTCTGAGCACAATCACACCAACATTCACATCTCTGAGCACCATTGCACCAACATTTACATCTGTGAGCACAATCACACCAACATTCACATCGCTGAGCACCATCGCACCAACATTCACATCTGTGAGCACCATCGCACCAAAATTCACATCTCCGAGAACAATCACACTAACATTCACATCTCTGAGCACCATCGCACCAACATTCACATCTCTGAGCACAATCACACCAATATTCACATCGCTGATCCCCATCACACCGACATTTACATCTCTGAGCACCATCGCACCAACATTCACATCTCTGAGCACCATTGCACAAACATTCACATCTGTGAGCACCATCGCACCAACATTCACATCTCTGAGAACAATCACACCAACATTCACATCTCTGAGCACCATTGCACCAACATTCACATCTCTGAGCACCATCACACCAATAATCACAACTCTAAGCACAATCATACCAACATTCACATCAGTGAGAACCATCACACCAACATTCACAACTCTGAGCACCATCACACTAACATTCACATCTGTGAGCACCATCGCACCAACATTCACATCTCTGAGCACAATCACACCAATATTCAAATCTCTGAGTATCATCACCCCAACATTCACATCTCTGAGCACCATCGCACCAACATTCACAACTCTGAGCACAATCACACCAAGATTCAAATCTGTGAGCACCATCGCGCCAACATTCACATCTCTAAGCACCATGACACCAACATTCACATCTCTGAGCACAATCACACTAACATTCACATCTCTGAGCACCATTGCACCAACATTCACATCTCTGAGCACCATCACACCAACATTCACAACTCTAAGCACAATCACACCAACATTTACATCTCTGAGCACCATCACAGCAACATTCACAACTCTGCGCACTATCACACCAATAATCACAACTCTAAGCACAATCATACCAACAATCACATCAATGAGAACCATCACACCAACATTCACAACTCTGAGCACCATCGCACAAACATTCACAACTCTGAGCACCATCACACTAACATTCACATCTGTGAGCACCATCGCACCAACATTCACATCTCTGAGCACAATCACACCAATATTCAAATCTCTGAGTATCATCACCCCAACATTCACATCTCTGAGCACCATTGCACCAACATTTACAACCCTGAGCACCATTACACCAACATTCATAAATCTGAGCACAATCACACCAACATTCACATCACTGAGGACCTTTATACCAACATTCACATCTCTGAGCACAATCACACCAATATTCACATCGTTGAGCACAATCACACCAATATTCACATCGCTGAGCACTATCACATCGACATTTACATCTCTATGCACTATCGCACCAACATTCACATCTCCGAACACCATCACACCAACATTCACATCGCTGAGCACAATCACACCAACATTCACATCGCTAAGCACTATTCCACCAACATTCACATCTCTGAGCACAATCACACGAACATTCACATCTCTGAGCACAATCACACCAACATTCACATCTCTGAGCACAATCACACCAATATTCACATCGCTGAGCACCATCACACCAACATTCACATCTCTAAGCACTATCACATCAACATTCACATCTCTGAGCACCATCACACCAACATTCACATCTCTAAGCACCATCACACCAAAATTCACATCCCTGAGGACCATTACACCAACATTCACATCTCTGAGCACAATCACACCAACATTCACATCTCTGAGCACCATCACACCAACATTTACATCTCTGAGCACCATTACACCAGCTTTCACATCTCTAAGCACAATCACACCAACATTCACATCTCTAAGCACAATCACACCAACATTCACATCTCTAAGCACTATCACACCAACATTTACATCTCTAAGCACAATCACACCAACATTTACATCTCTAAGCAATATCAGACCAACATTCACATCTCTGGGCACAATCACACCAACATTCAAATCTCTGAGCACAATCACACCAACATTTAAATCTCTGATCACCATCACACTAACATTCAAATCTCCGAGCACCATTACACCGACATTTACATCTCTAAGCACCATTACACCAATATTCACATCTCTGAGCACAATCACAGCAACATTCACATCTCTGAGCTCCATCACACCAACATTCACATCTCTGAGCACAATCACACCAACATTCACATCTCTAAGCTCTATCACACCAACATTCACATCTCTAAGCACCATCACACCAATATTTACATCTCTGACGACGATTACACCAACATGCACATCTCTGAGCACCATCACACCAATATTCAAATCTCTGAGCTCCATCACACCAACATTCACATCTGTGAGAACCATCACACCAACATTTACATCTCTGAGGACCATCACACCAACATTTACATCTCTGAGCACCATCACACCAACATTCACCTCTCTGAGCACCATCACACCAACATTCACATCTCTGAGCAAAATCACACCAACATTCACATCTCTGAATACCATCGCACCAATATTCACATCTCTGAGCACCATTGCACCAACATTCACATCGCTGAGCACCATCACACCATTATTTACATCTGTGAGTACCATTGCTAGAACACTTACAACTGTGAACATCATCACACCAACATTCATATCTCTATGCACCATCACACCAACATTTACATTTGTGAGGACAATCGCACCAACATTCTCCTCACTGAGCACCATTACACCAACATTCACATCTCTGAGCACCATCACACCAACATTCACACCTCTGAGCACCATCACAAAACATTCACAACTCTGAGCACCATCACACCAACATTCACATCTCTGAGCACAATCACACCAACATTCACATCTCTGAGCACCATCACACCAACATTCACATCTGTGAGAACCATCACACTAACATTCACATCTCTGAGCACCATTACATTAACATTTACATCTCTTAGCACCATTACACCAACATTCACATCTCTGAGCACCATCACACCAACATTCACACCTCTGAGCACCATCACAAAACATTCACAACTCTGAGCACCATCACACCAACATTCACATCTCTGAGCACAATCACACCAACATTCACATCTCTGAGCACCATCACACCAACATTCACATCTGTGAGAACCATCACACTAACATTCACATCTCTGAGCACCATTACATTAACATTTACATCTCTGAGAACCATCACACCAACATTCACATCTCTGAGCACCATCACACCAACATTCACATCTGTGAGAACCATCACACTAACATTCACATCTCTGAGCACCATTACATTAACATTTACATCTCTGAGAACCATCACACCAACATTCACATCTGTGAGCACAATCACACCAACGTTCACATCTCTGAGTACCATGGCAACAACATTTACATCTCTGAGCACCATCGCACCATCATTCACATCTCTGAGCACCATCGATCACCTTTAATTTGTTTATTTATTTATCTGATTGGCGTTTTATGCCGCACTCAAGAATATTTCACTTATACGACGGCGGCCAGCATTATGGTGGGGGTAAACAGGGCAGAGCCCGGGGAAAACGCACGACCATCCGTAGGTTGCTGATAGACCTTCCCACGGACGAACGAAGAGGAAGCCAGCATGAGCTGGGCTTAAACACACAGCGACAGCAAGGCATAATTTATTACAATTTAGTACATTCAATGGACGTCACTAATCTAAAATTACTCAAAATTATGTCGTGTCGTCACATTTAACAAAGATGTTTTTTAAATTTATGTTGACAGTTGATAAATCGTCAACTTCCACGATCAGACAGTCTGGAAAGAAAGGTTTTGGAATCAGAACAAAACTCGCCCCAATCACTAGAGAGTACAGTGAATGTCGTAACTCACATGCGGAAGTTTCACATTTGGTTGGGTCACATGTGTTTTGCTTTTCAGGGATTATCATGATATAGTGATGGCCTTAAATGACGCATGATAAACGCCACCGCTCTGACACCCTGTGTTTCATTTTCCCTTTTATAACAACCAGGTTTCATGTACTGATCCTTTGCTATGTTCCCTACACGCTCCAGTAGAATGTGAGCTAACGTAACCATGCAACTGTTAGTATTATGTGAAGTTTAGTTCCGCTGAGAAAATGAGTTTGTGAGTGAGTGAGAGAGTAAGTGAGTGCTTGGGGTTTAACGTCTCACTTAACAATTTTTCGGACAGATGACGACGAAGAAATCCTTAGAGTGCATATCATGTGTCTCCTTGTTGCAGGACGGATTTCCACCGCTCTTTTATCTAGTGCTGCTTCACAGAGACGCCTTACCGAAGGCAAGTAAGTCGCACCGCCCGAGCCATTATACTGATACGGGTCAACCAGTCGTTGGACTATCCCCTTCATGCTGAACGCCAATGTAAATTCCTCTTTAAAGTCTTAGATGTGACTCGACTCAGGATTGACCCTGGATCTACCGCTCCTGAACCGGACTGAGAAAATGAAGACATGTAAACCCTCGTGGGCGTGCTGCCTTATTCAGTTCGTATATTCCTTCCAAAATTAATGCATTAAAGACAGAAGCGAACAACCCGAATAATTATTTTACATGATTATGTTTTATTCACAGCGGCACGAATACACCCGTTAAATGTAGGACTCTCACCAATACTTTATAACGTTAACAAGTGCTTTAGACTTTATGCTACTCTGTGCATTTTTTGTTTCTACCAGTAAATTTTTCAGTCCAGTTATGAATCACTGGAGCAGCCCTGTTATGAATCACTGGAGCAGTCCTGTTATGAACCACAGGAGCTGTCCTGTTATGAACCACTGGAGCAGTCCTGTTATGAATCACTGGAGCAGACCTGTTATGATCCACTGGAGCAGGCCTGTTATGAACCACTTTAGAAGCCCTGTTATGAACCACTGGAGCAGCCCTGTTATGAATCACTGGAGCAGTCCTGTTATGAACCACTGGAGCTGTCCTGTTATGAATCACTGGAGCAGCCCTGTTATGAATCACTGGAGCAGCCCTGTTATGAATCACTGGAGCAGTCGTGTTATGAACCACAGGAGCAGCCCTGTTATGAACCACTGGAGCAGCCCTGTTATGAATCATTGGAGCAGCCCTGTTATGAACCACAGGAGCTGCCCTTTTATGAACCACTGGAGCAGTCGTGTTATGAAGCACTGGAGCAGCCCTGTTATGAACCACTGGAGCAGCCCTGTTATGAACCACTGGAGTAGACCTTTTATGAACCACAGGAGCTGTCCTGTTATGAACCACAGGAGCTGTCCTTTTATGAACCACTGGATCAGTCGTGTTATGAACCACTGGAGCAGCCCTGTTATGAATCACTGGAGCAGTCCTGTTATGAACCACTGGAGCTGTCCTGTTATGAGCCACTGGAGCAGTCGTGTTATGAACCACTGGAGCAGTCCTGTTATGAACCACTGGAGTAGACCTTTTATGAACCACAGGAGCTGTCCTGTTATGAACCACAGGAGCTGTCCTTTTATGAACCACTGGATCAGTCGTGTTATGAACCACTGGAGCAGCCCTGTTATGAATCACTGGAGCAGTCCTGTTATGAACCACAGGAGCTGTCCTGTTATGAGCCACTGGAGCAGTCCTGTTATGAACCACTGGAGCAGTCCAGTTATGAGCCACTGGAGCAGTCCTGTTATGAACCACTGGAGCAGTCCTGTTATGAGCCACTGGAGCAGTCTTGTTATAAACCACTGGAGCAGTCCAGTTATGAGCCACTGGAGCAGTCCTGTTATGAACCACTGGAGCAGTCCAGTTATGAACCACTGGAGCAGTTTTGTTATGAACCATTGGAGCAGCCCTGTTATGAACCAGAGGAGCTGTCCTGTTATGAACCACAGGAGCTGTCCTTTTATGAACCACTGGAGCAGTCGTGTTATGAACCACAGGAGCTGTCCTTTTATGAACCACTGGAGTAGACCTTTTATGAACCACAGGAGCTGTCCTGTTATGAACCACTGGATCAGTCGTGTTATGAACCACTGGAGCAGTCCTGTTATGAACCACTGGAGTAGACCTGTTATGAACCACTGGATCAGTCCTGTTATGAACCACTGGAGCAGTCCTGTTATGAACCACTGCAGCCGTCCTGTTATGAACCACTGGAGCAGTCGTGTTATGAACCACTGGAGCAGTCCTGATATGAACCGCTGGGGCAGTCCTATTATGAACCATTGGAGCAGTCGTGTTATGAGCCACTGGAGCAGCCCTGTTATGAACCACTGGAGCAGTCCTATTATGAACCACTGGAGCAGTCTTGTTACAAACCGCTGGAGCAGTCCTGTTATGAATCACTGGAGAAGCCCTGTTATGAACCACAGGAGCAGTCATGTTATAAACCGCTGGAGCTGTCCTGTTTTGAACCACTGGAGCAGTCTTGTTTTGAACCACTGACGCAGTCCTGTTATGCACCACTGGAGCAGTCCTGTTATGAACCACTAGAGCAGTCCAGTTATGAACTACTGGAGCAGTCTTGTTATGAACCACTGGAGCAGTCCTGTTTTGAACCACTGGAGCAGTCTTGTTTTGAACCACTGACGCAGTCCTGCTATGAACCACTGGAGCAGCCGTGTTATGAACCATTTCGTACTTCAAAGTCAGACGGATTTATAATTCAAATGAAATGCATGTATTTGGATGCAAATTTACATTACAAAAATGTATTACGTATTTGTCACATCTTTATTGAGAACATTATGTTTTCTTCTCCACTGACAAGTTGTGATGTAGGTATGACTGACTCTTGATTACACATAAACTGGTGTTGAAGGATACATGAAAAGGTACTGCTAAGCAAAGAGTATGGTTTTGGGAAAATGAAGATATGCCCCCAAAATGAGAACATCTTTTCAGGTATATTTATATTTGCTAATAATCTTCCTAATTTGTGCACATTTTCCTTCAATGGTCGGTGATATTCTGAAATGACGTCATCAATGAACATACTGAGAACCCGAGGCCATCTTAGTTCGGATTCTCCCCAATAAACTAGTTCTGAAACAAATCGCCGCAGACTTCAACCCATCAGGCTACTTAATTTCCAGTCCGACAGCTGAGAACCATAGGCAAACTATCTAGTTAATATATATTTGTGCATTCCAAAACGTTTCGGTACTTTTATATGTTAGACCACACCATAAACTTCATATTAAGAAATAATAACCAAGCGTTTCATGTATCTCTTGCAATTAGCTTAACCTGAATCATCTTGTTTGACCTAACGGAAATGTCAGCTAACCCTGAGCTCACATCTGACAGCTGTTTCGCTTTCAAGACTTCGTAATAATGATTTCAAGAATCGGGTTGATAATAAAATTCTCACTTCAATAAAATCCCACCAATATAGTTCACATTGCTGCATAACGATGGTTTTGTGGATAAATTTGGCATAAAATTCTCCAAACAGTGCAATAGTGTTCATGGTAGAAATGATTACCATTTATAAAGCATGTAAGCGTTGCAAATTAGGTAGCACATTCAGCAAAAGTCAGTTTATTTTGATTTGTACCAACTGATGAGATAAATTTATTGCCTTTTCCCCCAAAAAAGTATAACTGATACTAGTACATTAATTTTTCAGTTCACATTTTTCATCTTCTACGTGTACTTTCAGCTTGAATTCAGGGAGAACAATAAATTCACACTTTTCACAAAACGTGTGGTGTCTTTGCATTGCAAAGTCGTTACATTACTACATGTATGCCCTTTGGCTGGAGTAATGTTTCATTTAAGTTGAACATGGCCAAATTCAACAATAAGGTATGACGAAGAGGTCATGAAAAGTTGTTGGACAACAATCACACACCATTAATCTTGTGTCTTTGTGTAACGGACATTTCTTCTTTAAACTCGAATACGTTATTATAATTTGAATGAAAATGACAAATCAGACACAGTACCGAACACGATTACACAGCCCTGTTCGGTTTCTGCCACCATAATGCTGGCTGAAGTAGTATAAGTGAATTATTCGCGAGCACATTGTAAAACCCCGATGAGAAAAGTGTAACCAACATTCATGGATAAAGCTGGTTTCCATGTTCATTAGAATCCTATTGCGATGATGCATATTAATACATCATTAATTAATTATTAATACAAGCACAGGCTTTGACAGAGTTGTTTCCATTTCCTGCCTTATCAACGTGACATTTAAATTAGCAACGTTGAAGATTTCTGTACAAAACGAATAGCAGCCATGATGTTATGTGAGAGTAGAGAGTGGCGCATGCGCTGTAAGTGTTTCAGCACTGACCACGTTAGTTCTGACCACGGCCCCATTTCGTTAGATGATGCATAGGAGAATATAGGCAAAGCTGTAAACCTATTTCCTTCACATGAAGAAGAAAGGATTTACCAGGCAGTATTTTGTGAAGAATTCCTTAAATTGGTGAGCCTTTTCTACCTGATAAAGGAGCCATACATTACTGTTTTGGGTGTTTAACGTTTTTATTTTTGAAATATAAGCTTCAAGTCCGACATTCATATACCATTCGTAGTCCGTAAAGGCGTTCCAAGTCGATAATCGTAAGATTCATTTCCAAAACAACGTTTAACACTAGCTCCAAAAGACATAGGTATGTAAGAAATTATACAAATAAGAAATAAAGCCGGTAACACACAAGAGAGAAGTGGTCTTCAGTTTTCAGTGATGCCGGGCAGACAGTGGATATTCCAGACATGAAAGCGTTTCACTTACACATTGGTGTTCTGCACTAAATTTATGAGTCAGAATAAATTCGTTACATGGCTATTCGGATATAGGATACGCAAATCTGTGGTGTCAATAATCCTCACACTGGGCGAAGTGACGCCTCGTCCAGTTTCACGATTACTGACACCACCGATTTGGGTATCCTATTGTTGCGTAACCGTGTAGCTAGGGAGTCCGCCTTGCATGTGGTAGAGCGAAGACGTGCTTTTGAGTTTTCTTGGTGTATGATTATTTTCAGAGTTGCCTTTGTTATGTATGACTATTTAACGTTTTCATGTACTGTTAGTCTGCGGACCTTTGTGTTATATGTTATAAGCATAACAGGCCCTGTTATATATGTACAGCGCGGACCTGGCCGAAAGCACCTTGTTCAATGCTCTGTTTATTTAACTGGCTGTTCATTGGCTGTTAATTCTGTGTCTAAGAATAGTTGAATCCACCTGGCACGTATATAAGCCGTGTTTTCTGTGCAGAGAGGAGGTATTTTTGCTGCATCCACTGGGAGCCAGGAGAGTGTGAGACGCTCTCGTATCGAGTCCATTATGTTTATATGAGCTGGTGATGCCAGTTTCATTTGGGAGGACAGTTTTTTATGCCGGCACCGTTTGTGTACCACAGTAGTACTGATGTCTGGTTTATGTGAATTTCTGCGGAAGTCACGTTTATTGGTGTTCGGATCTTTATTATGATTATACAGTGTGGACTGTGTAATTTGTTTAACACGCTGACCTCACCTGACCGACAAGGTCGTCAAGGACTCTAAACTGAAGTTTTCAGTTTTGCAAAGGACGTTCGTTCTGCCACAAGGTGACATTACTCTACGTCTCTGAACGGCTCGTTTGTGAGCTTCTGCGGGAGCTGTGACTGATCTGAAGTGGACTATACCTCCATGCCTGTATTTACCCTGTGTTGTGCTCTGCGGGTGTGACGTCATTCAAAGGCTTGACTGTTCCAGTTCTGTGTAACCTGTGTTCGTGTTTGCTAACCTGGCGAAGTGCCTGTCTAGGACAATTTGTGACTTGTGTGAATTGTGTGTTTATCCCATGGTCTTTACGTTGGATTTCCTGGAATACATTCCTTGGGATGCAAAGGTGAACTGGAAACTTGTAAAGACCGGTAATACTGATGTGTATGTTGTTGTTGTTGTTGAACTGTCTGTAAAACTGTACGTCTCATTTTATATATAAAGCATTGTTTACATTGTAATATTACGTCACTGAGTCTGTTTTCTGTTGCCGTTTTCAATACCGTAACACTTTGTATACTTGACTCTACATAGTTTGTGTGTGTGTGTTCTTATACAAAAGTTTGAAGTTTAACTTGATTTGTTTTTTTCCCTTTTTCTGCATATTGTATAATGTTAAGCCTAGGTTAATGTTTAGGAGATATTTAGGCTGTTTTGATTGTATATACAGTCTTTCAGCAATACCAACATGGGCTCCTGCTGTTCATGCCAATTGCTGTGCACTGCGCCACAACACACCTAACTCTCGTTAGAACAACAAATTAGGTTCCCTGTCCGTGTCGTCTTGCACGAAGTTTCACCTGTACAGTCAATAGCTGTTTCTGCTTGTTTACCATGGAAGGGTCTGATTATTTCCATGAATTCTGACATGGAATATGTGCTAAGCACTCTCCACTCGGGTAAACGTCGAACTAACCCAATGAACCAGGATGTGGCAGGTAGATGTAATAAAAGCTCGTCTGGCGCTTCATCTGTTTCTGCTATCAAGGGAACTACTGTATTTATGAAAGCGATTAGTAAGTAGTCATTGAGAAACTAAGCCCACTGAGATTAGATAAAGCTCTAGAGCAGGTTATTTAAATGGCACATTAAAATCTGTCAAACGACTGTCTGCTGGTAATTTGGCTATTGAATGTAATAACACTAGACACACCCATTCCCTTCTCGCATGTACCAACATTATAAAAGTTGGCGTCAGATGCTTTCAGAATGAAAAAGCAGTTGTAAAAGGGGTGATTTGGGTTTTGGCTGATGAATGCAATGAAAATGAAATCACATAGTATTTTCCTAGGCATAAGGTAATACATGTTGAGTGCATGCTTCGCAGAGATAAATCGTAATCTGTACATGTTCAGTTCCACCTAGAGTCTTAACCTGGTATAATTACTATTCCATTTAAGCAGTTTTCTGTAAACCAATATATTCTGCGTGTGGTGCGTTGTTTCTGGTTTCAGAGAATGGGCCGCATAGCAGCTGACTGCAAGGTTGGTGAAAGGTGTGCCAGATGTGATTCGATTGCCCCAATATGGATTCACTCAAATGTTGTAACTGTAAAGATAACCACTCTGCCGCCTTCGGTGGCTTTCCTGAGGCCAACACGGCCTAGTATATCAAAACCGTACAAAGATTATCTTTTGCAGAGGCATTAAGGATTGTAAGAAACGACTCCCAAAATTTTAAGAAGCCAGTTCGAAAAAACATGAATTAGGGACTACAGGTGCGGAGAAGTCGTCCCATCTCATCTCAAGCTCCCGGTGATATGACCACTGTAAGCACTTCTAAACCGAGAGAAACGGCAAGTACAGCTAAATGCAGTGTACAGTTCGATGTATAACCTTCATCATTGACATTTTTTGTATTCCTTAAAGCTGAGAAAAGGAATTGTGTCTTCAGCTAGTCTCTGTCTTGGAGAAGACACTATCTCACTTTGATCCTTTCTCTCAGTGTTATAATCCGGTAGCCTAGACGCTGCTCATGAATCTTCGTGTTTCCGTGCCAACAGCAATGTCGTTCTTTTTACTTCATTAAAATTTCTAGAGTTTATATGCTCAAGGCCAGGAGTAAAATATACATTTAATCCAACCGACTTGCCCGATGAAATTTGTTACAGGATCTATGCGTGGAAACAGACATTCGTATAACAGCCGTCAATCAATAAGGACGTTTCAGGTGAATAATCGCAAGGCCAGTTCCCAAAAGCGACGTAGAACACAAACCGCTTGAGGACTATCGAAGTATATAAATCACGAAAATAGGACGGAATCATCCAAAGAGAGGCAGTCAACAGTGTTCAATGATGTTGAAAAGATCAGTTACTTGGACTACTGTCGACTTGTGTTTCTGACACTGCCATATTTGACATTACTCCCAAGTCCTAGTATAATATAAACCGCCACAAATGAGTGTTATTTCTTCTAGTATGTGACCTCACTGCAGAGTGGTTTTGTTTGGTGTTAGGAAATTTTGTTAAAAACAGCAATGTATTTCGTTCGCTGAGACAGTAGTGTAGGCTGTGTTACTGCGTGGAGGTTGTTCTAACCACGTGTTGGTGCATCTATTGTTTAACAAAAATTACTCTTCACGCCCATTGTCCAACATGCGCCTTGTTTTTGAACAATTAATTTGAGACATTGAGCTCTTGGTGGCGACACTGAGCTTATAGAGTTAAACATTATGCATTAGAAAACGTATTCTGCCTGCATTTTCTTTCCAATAATACAGACGTGTAACGTATCAATGTGTAGTGCTTGTCTTGTTACAAATCACTAAAGAAAGGCAATTCTTTACGGTACTATGTATCCCTGGTGAGAACGAAAGTTTGAGACTGCAATGGCGTAAAAAATTCTCTATTTTTTCCGGTTTATGACAGTGCCTCTGGTTTTAAGGATCAATACACCACGGCAAGATATTTTCATCGCATTCTGAAAGTAGCTTATTAAACTGAGCTGGTCTTATTTTCATTGGACGACAAAATTAACCGTGTTAATGCGTTAATCAGAACCCGTCGCATGACTACAGTAGAAATAGACCAGTGGATACAACAAATAGAAACATGCGAACGCGGATTACACGAACTGTCATTGTGCCAAATACTAAATAGTACTTGGTCTAGTGGTTTGTAGATGTAAATATTTATTCTGTTCAGTGAACACACACACACACACACACACACACGCCCGCGTGCCATACAGGTTCCCTGAGATATTTGCTCGCACAAAGACCGCTGCGTGAGTTTGTATGACTTGTTTAAGTAGGACATATTACAACAAATAGACATGTATATAAATTTTAAAACAAATATTTTAACCACTAATAGGGTTAATTCTTTTCATTGTATTCTACCAGGTTAACTACTACCCTATATTTCTTCAACCTTTAACATGTTCTCCTGGTGTTTTAAACCTATTCTGAGGAGATTTCTCTATCTAGACTAAAACCTGATTTTCCTCTGTGAAGCCATGATGTTGGCAAACCCAGTTAAACATAAACATGCAAAAAAGTTGTAGAAATAGGGTAGTTATCTGGAATGCTATATTACATGTAATAAAAGATGAACTTCAGTGCAGCACAAGATTGTTAAATTTCATTAAGACCTTTTGGAGCATATGCCATTTAAGTGTGACTTAGTTTACATAACTCCGCACTTCATAGCCATATAATTGTATGAGTTAGTTGATGTACTTTTATTCTGCGACTTTCCAGACTCTAACTCAGACTGCTTACTGGTGTGCGTGTCTTGAAATGTAGTCACAAACAATATCAGTTATGATGTTAGGGAGAGAGGGAATACAAAGTGTTTACATGATGAGTTTGTTCATACACAGTTAGTTGAGTTGTCAGACGAGACCCATGTAACTTAACCACCATGTAAATATTTTCACCATGCATCGTGCAAAATACCCGTCATTTCATTGGACAGCAGAAGTGACGTGTATATACCCTTATCCTGCAGTGAGATCCATATGCATCTATTGAGTACATGTACAGGTGGGCTACATTTGTGTGACAATTGGCACGTCGAGGCCATTCACTTACATCAAGCTGGTACGCTCAATTCATGGACCTTTTGCAGGACAAATTTGTTACACAGATAAAAATATATGCTATTAGTGACCCTCTTGTATCATTGTTGTATTATATCAATATGAGGGTTACTAACACCAGATATTTCCATATTCGTGTAACCATATAACTAAAAATATTCTTCCTCTCACTACGCCATAACAGTGTTTTTATCACATTTTTGGTGTTTTCATTTTCATTTGCTATGGATCAGTCAATACCAATACAATACAAAAGCATCGCCTATCATACAACACTGTTATGAATTACAGGATGCAAGCAGCTGTGGTGACAGCATTGTTCCAAAACCATGTCACAATTATTAGTATAGCGGTCATTTTTGTGACATTAAAGTGCTAGATGTACAGGAGTCTCAGGAGAAACCAAGCGGAAATATCAAAATGTGAAGGATACCCCATGGGATATAGCTGGCACTATGGTTAAAAAACAATGAATAACGCTATTTAACCGTAAAGGTGAAGAGACATTTGGAAATGTGGCCACGGAGATCATGAGGTCTATATGTTGCATTTACATATATCTGTAGCAATAATCTAATTATCCTTGTTGCCGGAAATGAGAAAGTACAAAACATGATTTTACTGGTTTATTGCATTTGAAGTTCATATACGGTGTCTATCAAAAGAAAAAAAAATGTACATTACAGGGGAAAATGTATATCTATAAGGTGCCCAAATTTAGCAACCAACGTATTTATAATTCTATCAAGCCTGTGTGATTGAAGGATGGAAATTGTTAATCGTTCAAAAAATGGAACGGTTCATTTCACACACACACACACACACACACACACACATATATATATATATATATATATATGTGTGTGTGTGTGTGTGTGTGTGTTGCATTTATCTTGCATATTTCTTGCATATATATATATATATATATATATATATATATATATATATATATATATATATATGTTGCATTTATCTTGCATATTTCAGCAGTAAAGATGCATTGTAGAGAGAAAATGACTCCGACTACATTCACTTGAGAAGGGCCATGTTGCCTCAGTGGCAGTGTATGCAGTGTATAAGAAGCTTTGGCCTGTCTGGCGTGCTGCCCACTGACACTGTCACAGTTTTCACAGACAATGTCAATTCACCAACAAGGATAGCCGAAAGAACCTCTTCTAGAGTATAGATTTTAGTACTGTTAGCCTGTCAGTACAAATGAATACAAATAGCAAAACAAAAATAGATTTTTTTGGTTAAAAATTAATAATCAACAGTTTAAAAACTACATGTTGGTTTCCGTGAGGTCATCACACTAATTTCAAACAGAAAAAGGGGGTAAAGTTTGATGTATGAATGGGGTCTTAAAAAATGAGTTCTTAACTTCAACTTAAAAAGCAAAAGATAATGAAAACGTGATGTCATAAAGTGAATTTTTTGCAATTTGAACCCATTTGAAGGTCACATCATCAGAATTCAATATAAAAATCCATTTCATACCATATTTGAAATATCCTACATATATGTAATAATGGGGAACTCGTGAACAGCAATTCCTGTCTGTATCAAGAGGGTCCAAATCTGTGAACTCGTTTGTTTATTACGTCACAATTATCGGTGTATGTGTGCTCATAAAACATATATGAGGTACACGCGCACTACAACGTCACAGAAGAAAGTCTTCAGATTTCAAGGCATGAGGAAATGTCAATGACCTAATAAAAACCAGGTCTTGGCATGAACATGGAATTCGTCAGAGTTACTCACACTGATTGCAATGGCCTTAGCCTTATTATTTTGGCCACAAATAGTCAGAAGACCGACAGTATATGTTACTGCAGTTAAGTCGTACTTGTTATCGTAGCCCATGAAAAACTGGCTAAACTTGTGGGCTAGTGTCAAATTTTCATTTTTTGCCAATACAAAATGGTAGCAGCGTTTAAAATTTTGGAATCCACGCTGAAAAAGTAGAACTGAATCTGAATTTGTTTCATAATTTTCTGAGCATTTCTCCAGTCTGAACAATATAATGCGTGTTTGTCCAATTTTTAATGCAGCCTTGTACTGCATGTACCAGTTTTACGTGTGTTTGAATTTGTTCAGCTGTTGTACACTCGCGCAGATGTTTCAGGTTTGGTGTACCTTCAGTATGAATTGAACTTTCTTCTGTTCATTTTCATTTGGTTTGCTGATGCCTTTTGTGTTGTTTGCGTTCTGTCCATTTTATCACTGTCAGATAAGTTAAGTCTTTTGTGCTGTTGTGTAGCATCTCCTTGGTGATATCTGTCGTTAGTTAACTATTCTGTGCATAAATTTTCCAGGTATTGAGATCGATAGAAAATATCTAACATTAGATTTTCCATTTACAATCTAAATGTGCATGGTATGTGGGTCCTGTTGCAAAATTTATAGTAACTGGTCGTGGTTTGTTGTATTTCTTAAAGTATCTGTAACAAGCAGTACACGTAGGATTATCACCATTATTACTGTACCATTGTTGGCTTTGGTTAGTATTACACTTTGTACAGACATTTTCATTGACTAAATTATGGTCACAACCAGAACAGTGTAATAACTCTTACTCTCGTTAAGAGAGGTGAGAAGTAAGCCACAATCAGCTCTACATCGTTGTGACTATCCAGAACACTGGACATATAAACTTACCACAGCTATGTTTTCGTTTGGCTTATGTGAGTTTGGTTTATACATATAACTTTCATCCTATCGATGTGATTGTCCCCATTTGGGATTGTTTGTGACCGATGATTTAACTATTATATTATTACCTTGATAGTTACGCGTTACACTGTTATGTATTTTGTAACGTTTCCGGACATCAAACTTAACAAAATAATGTTTCATGTCTTGTCGTACTTTGATTTTATCAATTTGTTCCCATTCAAGTAATGTAGTCTGTTTGCTGGTTGTGTTGTTTTCATTTCCACTTATACCTTGTCGCATTCTGTGGTAGAGGTACATGTATGCTTTGTGTTAGAGGTGTTTTCAGTTTTATCACTCTAGTTTGCAATATTTTACGCATTCAGCCTTTCAAGAATGTACTCAATTTGAGCAGTTTGTAAGTAATTACTTATGGTTGCTTTTGCACTAATTCTAGTTCGATGTTGTTATATTTAGTCTTCTTATTTTGGTCTTATCGGTGCCCTTAGGCAAGATACTTAAGCAAAATATGATTTCCCTATATTTGAAAGTCAATCTTGGTCTATTCATTAAATATGCATAGGATAGATGGTACTGCTTATATTTTCGAGCTGTTGTTGTTGGCCTACACCTAGTATTAGATATACTTGTGTTTTAACTTTGTGACTCTCTGTAACTGTGCTGGGCTTTGTTGTTTTTCAATGTTTTCTACCATGTAGTAGTCCTGGTTGCCAAATAATCCATTTTTTTTAGGAAGCACTACCTTAGCTGGTAGCCATTTTGGCCTGCCAACATTCTGTTGTAGGGCTCACCTTAACCAGGTCCGTAGACATCGGTCTAAGGGTGACTTATGTATACTGAAACGCCGGGACCGCTGGCCACCCTTAGCCCGAGAGTTAGTTGGACCCGATTCGGGTATAATACTTACAAAGAGCTACTCTCTCGTTCAATTCCGATGCATGTGCGTTAGATTTGTTCTGAATAAACATATAGCACGGCAATACTGAAAGCTAAAATATTTACGCACATTTTGCCACAATCGCTACTTGCCGTTACATACCATTCTCCGGTAAATTTTAGCCGAAGTCGAAAATAGGCTCGTATTACCCAGATCGCCGTGGGCCGCCATGTTTTTAAAATCTGGGTCAGCGAGGCGCACATGCGCAGCAGCGGTTAGCCTTTCCGTGAATTTGGAATGGAACGGTTTCCGAAGACACCCCCTCTCCCCTCTTTTCTTTTTTTACTGCAGACTTAATTTGACATTTCGCACAAATTGTGGGGTGCGTGATTCCTAGGACAATTGCAAAGTCGTGCCTCCGCATTAACATGGCTTTCTGTCTGTCATAACTGACAGCCAACTGATCAAAACATAGGGTGCATTCGATTCGTGCCTATGGGTTAGGGTTCGATAGGTCACGGCGCAGGCGTAGGATCAAAATGAACCTAACAGCTGGTGTAGGTGTAAGTATGGCCGACTGGATGAGGTTTCAAAAACCAGGATTTGCAGAAGTAACTGTTCCCTTGTATTCAGACAAAGACTTCAGATCTGATTTTAGAATTAGTACATTCACATATCAAACTTTGTTATTTGAACTGTGACCCGCTCTTAAATATGTTGAATGACCGGATGGAAAGGAAGCCGTGTGAGTTGAACGACAAGTGTTGGTTTTCCAGGCATTGCTGGCGACAAGTTCAAGTACCTCAGCCCTTTAGATCCTAATAAACAACAAGGATGGTTCATCCGGGGGTTCGATCCTCTATCGGGTGACAAGCAAGAGTTTAAAAATGGTACCTCCTGCGCGACAGAATGTATTAAGGGCCATTGGACACCTAAAGGGTCGTTTTAGAAGATTTCAGAGTGTTTATTGCAATGATCTAGAGCATGTTTGCCAGTTGATTGTTGCTGCATGTGTTTGTTATAACCTCTGCATCTTGTGTCACGATGATGTTGAAGGTTTCTTTGAAGAGAACATTGCCAATAATGCTGCAGTAAACAACTACCCAGCACTTTTCCAAAACAATATATTTTGAACCTGACAGATTTATTTTTATTCTGATAGATCCATCTTAATTAGAGTTAATATCCTAAATCGGATCTTTGTTGTTTATGTGGAATTTGCAAATATTTATTTATTCGCTTGAGGTTTTACGCGGTACTCAAGATTATTTCACTCATATGATGGCTTGCCAGCATTATTATGGGAAGAAACAGGGCAGTGTTTGAGGGAAACCCACAACCATTTGCAAAAATTTGTGAATAATAAACATTGATTTCTGTTGTTTTCAATCACTGGTGGTCTTCATGTGGAAGTTGCTCACTCATTAACCCAAGTTCTTAAGCAGGACCTTTTATAATGATCTTCTGTATTTTCATGGTAATGCCCTACTCAAGATTATTTCTAATAAGACAGTAAAATCAACGCATCCTGGCTTACTTAACTACCGAAAATTAGAGAAAAAAAATGAAGTCATTGTCCAATAGCTGGAATTGAACTCGGTACCTCATTGGTTAAATGCTACGTTGACCCATTATCCACTGAGCTGCAGAGGCCCAGAAATTGGACTGAACTCACAAGTCCACTCTAGAACTAGGAGTAGTCATGTGTACATTTTGAGTGGTAATGATGAACATTGTCTGTCTGTGTTACGTGCCATATAACGCTTTCTAAACTTTATTAAATTTTTTTTTAATTTAAATTTTTTAAAATCTTTCTGAAATAATGTTGTAAATTTCATTACAGACCATCACCAGAAAAATAAAAAAAAATGACAAGAAAGAATTTCAAATAAGACTTCTAAACATCTTATTATGAAGGCAGGAAACCTTGACCGACTAGATTTTTTTTACACAGTTAATAAGGTTACGAAATAACACAGGCTTCCGGCTCAAAATCAAAACGAAATGAACGCTCTTAATCACTAAACATAAATAATTTTTCAAATAAAAACATGAAGCTATGCATCTGGATACCCCTCTGCAAGAGCTTTCTTAAGGTCTAACGATATAATAATAATATTTGGATATAACAACAAGTTTTAACAGAGGGTAGCGTTAAAAAGGAAAATAAGATAATTACGTAATAAGTTGATGGTGCTCATTTTCATAGCAATCTGGAACACCAGTTTATGGAGAAATTATATATATATATATATATATATATATATATATATATATATATATATATATATAAAATGTTTACTGAAAGTGTTTTTTTTACCCAAGAGACATACGCTTCCATGATTTTGACGGGCTCGGATAGCACAGTTGATTGAGCGTCCCCTTTAGGATCCAGTATCGAACCTGGGTCGAGTCTCAAGTAAGACTTTAAAAGAGGAAGTGGTAACTTCCTCGCTTGGCGTTCAGCATGAATGGGGTAGTGCAACGACTGGTTGACTCGTATCAGTATAATGGTTCAGGCGGGGCAGTTCACTTGTCTTCGGTAAGGCATCTCAGTGAAGCAGCACTAGATAAAAGAGCGGTGGAAATCCGTCCTGCAACAAGGAGGCACATCACATACACTCTGAGGATCCCTTCACCGTCATACGACCGAAAAATTGTTAAGTTCACCGTTAAACCCCAAGAACTCACTCACTCACTCTGTCTCTTTCTGTCTCTTTTCGTACCCTTCCGGCCACTCAAATGAAATACTATTTGGAGGAGCCCGTGATGCCCTGCTACGTTTAAATTTCCCTGAAGAAACAAGTACACTAGTAGTACTTGTTTAGTCATTTACATTTCAGCTAAAAATAGTTACTTTTGGTCGCGTTACATTTCCTCAAATTCTTCATAAAAGCAACATGTTTTTCTTTCATTACCTGAACTGTAGGAACTGTGGTCAGGGGTGCAGCTGTAATTGGTGCACTTGTACTTGAGGAAGGAGTAATGGGTACTGGGGTACTGAGGGGAGGTGTACTGGGCAGTGGTGTACTAGAACAGCTGCTCTAGATGATATGTTAACTTTGTCATCTCCACTCCAATAAAATAAAATTCTGAAATGGGATAGTAAGTGGACAGAAAGGGGTGGTGTTAGAGGTGGGATGCACGGCACGGGGCGAGTGCTTATGTGTGTGGCCATGCTGTATACTGTATTTTACCTTTGATTTCATCCACAAAGGTAAAGCATATCTGATTATTTTGAGCAAACAACAGGAATTTTACAGCTTGTCACAAGTTCGTAAAACGGGAAAGTAGCATTTTTTCATCAAATATTTCCAACTGATATCTTCAAAATGAATCTAAACTTATTTTCTGATAATTTCTTTGAATGGTATTTAGAACTTGGTTGTGTCCTACTTATCGAATTTAACAGCTGTGATATGTCCTCTTCTACGAGGAATATATGTTTCATACATCTATACATATATATATACACCTATATATATATATATATATATATATATATATATATATATATATATATATATATATATATATACACACACAAAATTCTCTCGCTAATACAAGAATAAGGTGAGAGATTGTAAATTTTTTAGCTTTCAGTAAACCGGTTTTACTCACTGAATTGAACGTTCGGTCGCCGTCTTTTATCATTATGATATTTGTGGGGCTACCAGAATGACTGGTGGTCCTATAAATGTTGTAAAGATACCCACTGGGACCTACGTGTAATACGACTGACTGCACATGCTTATAACACAGCAGCCGCCCTATTTACACCCAATCCTTAGTTTAGTATCGCTGTGTAATACAAGCAATTGAGTTACTTAGGCCACGCATGCGCGTCAAGCAATAACCTGATTTATTACTTCACGATATTGACACATCATGTGAGTGTGAGTCACAACTGTGAATTATCTTGGAAAGTAGCAAAATTGGCAGAGGAACAGTGAATGTCTTGGTGAATATAACATCTTAAGCCTGTACGAAAGATTTAGTAAATATTCGTCATCCAGATGGCCAATCGACTTCCCCCAGAGAACTACCTTCTCAACGCCTTTCTTCTGGAAATTGCCGAGGAAATAACCGATGGTGATCTTCACAAAATGAAATCACTTCTCAAAGGTAAAGTGTACAGCCTAAAACCTATACCACTGATTCAATGACTTGGAGGTTTGACACCATCTGTTATTTCACCCCAGCAAGAAAACATCATTCGTTCACCGCGAGATTTCTGGGTTATTATCATTAACCTAAAATGTGTAAAATCTTGAACTAAAGCAAAACATATTTCATATTGTTCCATCGAAACAGACCTTCAATGGACGTTCCATTCCAATGAACCATTCGACTACATGCCAAAAAATCTCCAAAACGAGTCCAAGGGCTGTAAAATGGGCCTAAAATCAAAATGCTAGCTGTTTAAAGAGGCTCTATGAATAATAACGTGAAATTAGTCATCAATTAATCCCAGTCTTCTTCCACAATTTTTTGCCGTAGCAACCGCTCACTGGTTTCTACCTCTGATTCACCGAGTGCAACAAGGGAGACAACCCCTACAGAAGATTCGGAAGAGAAATCAAAGAAAAAATATTTTAAAATTCAGCCATCGTTTTAATGTCATGACTATGCTGATCATCAGGGTACTACTCCTATAGTTTTGAAAGACCATCACGTGAATCATCACATTATTATAGATACTGGTCTTCCACAGGATAACCTGGCTTCAAACTAAAACAAAAAAACATCCGAATCCGCTATCTTGAAGCTTGATTCTGAACGCTCTGTCCTGTAACCAAAGGAAGACAGAAGTTAGAGTAAATTTAGACCAGTGACGTCCAATAAATTACAATTAACATCAATGCTTGTTCTCATTTATCTAATTCTGCTTAAGCCATGGTGCTAGGAGGCGTGTAAATTGCTACTGTTTATGCATTTACATGAATAGAATATAACCCTGAATGAGGTAAACTGACAAGAGGGCGTACTTCACCAATAACGTGTAACCATTTGCCGGCTATTACACTATCGACACTGCTCTGGTTTTACTCTGTATGATGTACTCTTAATTATACAGTCAAATTCGGTTTTTAAGACAGATCGTCATCTGCCAGCATGGTAACTCATTAAAGGGTATTTAAAGTGTACTTAAAGCACCGAATTGTCAGTGAAAACTTAAGAAGTGTAGATCATCTCAAATATTCAAGGCTATCGGCCATCTTGAACAAGTCTGTTTCACTTTCGAACCGTGCGTTTGTCAAGACTATGGCCACACGCACGATTCAAAAACTAAAGGACGCGTGATACAAATAATGTTAGTTCGCGATAACAATTAATTTATGTCAATTGTCTATGTAATCAATAATCAAATCTCCCCAACACTTAAATTGTATGTATTTCTCAGCAGCTGCTGGCCTTTTAGTTTAATTGCATACGGCCGTGGTGCCATCAGGCAGACAACAGAGATCGCCTAATGGATAGAATATCCGCGATGTTTAACGATCGCGTGACTGTTGCACAGTGATTAGCCAATGCTGTGTATACCAAAGGCTTGAGCAATGGGAAACTGGGTTTAAAAAACCACACACTCACAACTAGTTATTCTGTCAAACGTCTTTCGATCTGATACAGAAGTATATTCAAATATATATATATTCAATATTGCATGAAAAAATTTGCATAGTAGGTATTCTGGGCAGTGACCCAAGGGGTTATGTTCAAGTGGCATATCCGCCGTCTGTTAACTTCCACCGTTTTGATGACTACCTAAGCGCTCGATACCCACAAGGTAGGGCTAAATACAACCAGGGCTGTTAAATACATGCATGTAGATTATTTTATAACATGTAAATCTTTGCACTCCGTATGCTACCACAGGCAACCAACTAAGCTCACATTTTTCCGTGCCTCTACAATGCATCTGTAATCTCTGGCGAATCTGACCAATAGAGTCGTAAAGATTTAACACTTTTACTGGAGTTGGAGAATGTTGAAATATTAGAACTTAACACAACTGGTCAGATACAAGTAGCTCTTATAGGTGCAGTCATTCCTCGTAATTTTTACAGTGTCAAATGTGTCAGTTCAGTTTTAAGACAGTAAGAAATTTGGACGGATTCAAGCAGAATAGTTTTAACTGGTGCTGGAAAGATGCAAAGAATGTTGTACATGTAAAGGCGAATGAATACTTTATGACTATGGTCACATTTATAGACAACTTATTCGTCTATGAGAGCGCAGTGCATTTACGTACCCTAATCGTCTTCTTGGGCGAGTTGGGGCGCACAGTGTATCTGTGTTCTTTGGAAGGCTCACAGGGTAATGTTGTGTTCTTTTTAAGAGACTAATCGGCCAATGCAATGCTTTTGGTTGTAGATGCACAGTTGAAAACTGTACGTATATATATAGTCCACTCGATTTGTAGCTTAATAACCATTATTATTATTAATTATTACGTGACTTAAATTGTTTTTAGACTTTTAATTGCATTTGGCAGGACAACTATACGCTTTAGGGAAGGAATAAAACCCGATCCGTCATCAGTGGATAAACTACTTGTTTATTTTATTTATTTATTATTGCTCAAGAATATTTCACTTATACAACTGCGGCCAACATTATAGTGAGTGGAAACGGAAACTCACGACCTTCCACAGGTTGCTGCGGACCTTTCCCGCGGACGGGATTCAATACCTGTGTTTGTGACTTAACACTACTTCTTTCTTGGTAGCGCTCAGTGTATTTTTGTACTCTTACTAGTACTAATAGTGTGTTAGTAGTATCAAATTTGTAATAAAAACATTTTGGTGTATTTTTTATTAATCTGGGGAAGAAAAGTCAAACAATCACTGCAGACAGTCCTGACGTGGTGGAGTGGCATCAGAAAGACGCACCATGGAATGCAGCGTCACTAAATGACCTCAGCTGTTATGTTCAGTAATCCTGATGCGCAGGCTATATATTGTATACACCCTCGCCTACACATCCCTCCCTCCAAACCTCTTCCGATATGAGTCATATACCCCGTGTGATAACGGTCTGCAGCTCTGAGAAATGTACATCGATGTTGGAATCGGTCTAATCAACCAGTGTCATTCGAACATCAACAGTGATACAGGGTCAGGCATATTTTAATGCATGGTTTGTTATTAGTAGTATCAAGTAATAAGCCGAACGGCCCATGTCCCTTGTGTTATATGAATGTCCAGACTGACTCTGGTCAAATTTTGCATGTATTCAGGTCCTGGTGGCATTGGACGTGGTATTTTAGAACGCATCTCAAACACAATGGACTTCTTTGATAAACTCCAGACCACTGGGCTTGTGACGGGCAATGACATTGTGGTTCTACAGGCACTGTTGTGGAACATCGGCAAGAAAGACGTGTACGAAAAGATGGTACAGTTTACAGATCAGTATGGAGATATTCTACATATCTCCTCCCCGAATCCAGAGCCAGGTTAGTATCTGCTTTGCTAGTGGATACTGGGCTGAAATGTAGAGTAAATTTGGAGATAACAAGGATAAAATTAAGATTATTCAAGGATTACTACTTATGTATTTTGGGGCATTTTTATTATCTGTATCAAACTGAAATAAAGATGAGTTGCACAATGTATGGACTATATTAAACATTGTGCGTACATTCATGCCATAGTACTTTACTGCTACATCAACATCTGTCTTATATGCGCAAACGAAACAACCGAAGCAACATATTTGGTTGGTGAAAAGATGACGGAACATTTCTATGCTTCAGCATATTCTATATACTCCTAACACCCACCACAAATTAAACACATTTATTTGCGTCTCACTGACCAATATTTGGAGTCAAACAAAATCACCTTTCAGCCAAGACACATTTCTTTTCTTCAAGGCTTGTTGATTCTCTCCTTTTTTGGACATGTTTTGGGTAGATGGAGGGTATTCTGGACATCCGGATTATAACCACTATATAGTTTTAATTTATTCCTTTTTTTCTGTAGCTGGCATGTTGGCCAGGATGAAACATTGGATGTAAAACGCCGACGTCTTTCTTTGATTTCCATTGCAGCAAATGGTTACAAGTACGTAAAGTTTCATCTCAAAGGAAAGATTGTGAAAGGCAAGGTTCAAGATTTACGGGCTCGAGTAGCTGCATGGTTGCGAGTTCCAACACACTTTGTTGTGATATCAGGGGTGCAGCCTACAGGGAGTTGGTACATCACTCTTATGGTTCCTGAAATATGCAGGGAAAAACTACTAAAAATTGCTGAGGTAAAAAGACAGTGGTTAATTCAGCAGGAGATCGACAGTGTGGAACTGGATGGGAAAGTCATTGACTTAACAGGCAAGTACAAATTTGTATTTTTTAAGAGAAAAAGAAAAACGCTGCTGCCCAGGATCATTGTGAGTGGCTATTAATATACATGAATCAATGTAGAAATTTGCTTGTCCATGTCAGTATGGAAATGCTTGATTTCCTCAAGTTTCATTGCTGTGAATTTTATTATTTTAATAATGAGCAGTTGTATATATCAGCATGAGAGCATTTTCCCCAAATATGGTGTAACTGTCTGCCATGAACAAAATGACTGACTGAGGCAGAAGCCTTATGCACGGTATGGGATTGTAAAGCATCCCATGATAATCTGGTTCTGTCGTTATGGAAACTACTTGCCAACAAAGGTTTATCCACCCAGTCCCCGTTATTTATTTCTTGCCAGCCAACTCCATCTGGGCAGATACTCTTGTTTATCAACATGTCTAGAATGCACACTGTCTCCATTGTCATGGTGAGTCTACTGCACGGTGAATACTCTTTTCGAAGATAGTTTACAGTGGCAAATCGTAAGATTCTATATGTTCTAATGGACAATGAATAGCATAGGTTTCGATGTCTTCAAATTATACAAACACAGCAATGTACGTGGAGGATTCTCAGGTGCACTGCGATAGCCCTTTTTCTAACATAGCTTCCGACAGTTTATAGTTTATTACTCGACTTGTCATCCAAGGACACAGCTTCGAATCCCTTCATTCCAGATAAAACAAGGGGAAATACCTTTCTCGATCAGTGCATCAGCTGACTGACCTGGAAGCATAAGCCATGGGATTCCCATCCTGCATCCAGGTCAATGTTACTGGCGTCACATTGTAGCACGGTTCTCGACCAAACTAACATGCTTAAAAAAAGGAATCTATTTAGCTCTACCCACAACCGTCCCATGAACTGTTATTCCAGTTTAATGCTGCCCCAGCCACCTGGAGTACATCGCCCTCTCAGTGGCCTAACTGTGTGACAGTTTACCATGAAATGAATGTTATCACGCTCATGCTCTATTTTGAGCAAATTCACTGATCGTATGAAATGCTACTGTCCCTTCCATCGTCCACATCAAAACGGTGATTACGCCTTCCAAGTCTACATGGTTACACATAACCACAGGATTTTTTTTTGCTGGGATTTAAGGTTATTTGTGGCAGTACACTCAAACACCTATACACTTGACAGCCAAAGCAGTCACAAGCTGAGCAGGGCCTAGTGAGAGAGAGAGAGAGGAGAGTATACTTCCTGTTCGATTATATTTTATGTTTTTACTTTTGATCATTTTTATTTACAGAGGATGACAGTTCCAATACAGATCAAACAGAAGAGGACGATATGTCCCATAAGGAAATTGTGCGTCTGGCAGAAGTTAACAAGGATTTGGAAGAGAAGATAGAAATATTATGGTCTGGCCTGATCAAAGCAAAACGTAAGCTTTTTACTGGTAAATTCAACTTAGTAGTGTTCTCTTTCCATTTCATTTACAATCCATAATGTCTTGTACAATTTACCTGTGATCTCTTGTACTATTTCCCTAGAATCTGTTTTGACTTTTACCTACGATGTGTTCTGCAATTTACCTACAATATTTTCTTTTATTTACCTGCAATCTCGTCTCTCATTTGTCTACAATCTCTTCTACTATTTACCCACAATCTCTTCTATTACATACCTACATTATGTTCTGGGGGCCTCTGTGGCTCAGTTGTTTAGCGCGCTAGCGCAGCGTAATGACTCAGTAGTCTCTCACCAATGCGGTCGCTGTGAGTTCAAGTTCAGCTCATGCTGGCTGATGGTAGTGGGTTTCACCCGGAGTAGTACGACGTAGAGCACCAATAAAAAAAAAGAAAACAAAAATAAAAAAAAAAAACAATCTGTTCTGATCTTTTTCTAAAATCGGTTCTGCCATTTATTTAAAATCCGTTCTACTATTTACCTACAATCTCTTTTTTATTTACCTACTATGTGTTATGATATTTGTCTCTAAATATCATATCATCTATTTGGCTCCTGGTTAGATCTCGATGTCCGATCGCGGTGCTCGATGACACTATTCGAGGTTTGATGTCCCGGTATGGCACGGTCAATCACGTCAGCCGGGAACATTACCTTTTTGATAGGTCACTTGAGAATGGTATACGCCGTATTTACATGAGTGGTGTGACCGAGATCATTCCACAATCAATTTCGGTTTTAGAATTCCTTTGTGGTACAGAGGTCAGGTCCGTGCCTGTCACATCTGTGATAGCGCAGAACATTTCAAGGCCGACTGTCCTTTAAAGGATAAATGCCTCAAGTGTAAACAGGCAGGCCACTTTCAAAAGGACTGCCCGTTGAGCGATGAAAATGACAATGGCGATAATGACGATAACGATTGCAATGATAATGATGATGATGATAAAGATAGTAATGTTTATGAAGTTGAAGATGACAATAAAGATGAGAATGAAGGTCGAGGAGATGATGATGGTAATCATAGTGAGGGACATGGGGATGATATGAAAATTGGGGTTTCTGGCGAGTCTGTTTCTTCCAGTCAACAAAATAAAGGGACTTTGGATAACTCTGCTGCTGACAACGAGGAAGCGGGAGAGTGGCAAGTTGTCACTAACTCCATGTCCTCCAGCAAAAAGATTCGAAATAAGCGCATTGATGCTACAAATGAGGTCAGGAAGTTAAGCGAATCGCCAGTAGTAGGTGGGCCACAGAGCCTTTGCGAGGCATCTCAGACGTCAAATAGCCCGGAGTGGGTTGTCAGTATGAGTCAAATTTCGAATACCTCCTCACCCCCTAGATCGTCAGAACTTTGGAATACTACGCCATCCTGCATTAAGGAGACGCAATCCAGTGGCGTGACGCCCTCCAAAGGTGCACTTGGGGGGGGGGGGTTCTTATGGGGTAGCACGTTCAGCCCTGACCCGTCTACAATGTCACAGTTAGACACTAGAGATATAGCAGATTGCCTTGATCCTCAGGGAAGCTCTCAGCAATCTGATATGTCTAGGGCTGGTGGAGAATCCAATATGGAGGAATCTCTTTTGGAAATGGATGCACCCGAAGACTTGCCTGCCTATACCAATGGCAAGGGTGAGGTCTTGGTACCTGTCTCAGCATCCCTGGGGTCGTATTATCGCACATTGGGACGAGACTCTAAAGTTGACAAGGTTAAAAAGCAGAGGAAGTTGATAACGTTGTCACAGGAGGATTTTGCTGAGCGTAGGGCAGCGATGTATAAGAAGTCCAGAAAAAAGAAGAAGAATAAATAAATATTAATAATGGCTACTACAAAGATCTTACAGTGGAACTGTAGAGGATTGAGGTGTAACCTCGCTCCAGATGTTAGCTCAAGACCTCAATCCTATAGCTTTTAGCTTGCAGGAAACTCTGATGACTGATCCTAGTTATCAATGTCGAAGTTATGTATCTCACCACGCTGTTGCCACGTCTACGAATGGAAAGGCATCAGGGGGTTCTTCTCTTTTGATTAGGCAGGGTGTAATACACAATAGAGTGGCACTGAACACCGATTTGCAGGCGGTGGCGGTGTGTATCACACTGGGTATAGTATTAACAATCTGTTCTATTTATATACCACCTTCTTCTACTCTTCACCAACAAGAGCTGCAAAATTTATATGATCAATTACCTAAACCGTGTCTTCTTTTGGGTGACTTTAATGCCCATAGTGTTCTCTGGGGTGACTCTAAACGTAACCAGAAGGGCTCTGTATTGGAGGATTTTATATCTAATAACTCTCTATGCGTCTTAAATGATGGCACACATACTTACCTTCATCCTGCAAAGGGCATTTATTCGGTCGTTGATTTAGCTCTGGCTGACGCAGGGCTAAGATCGGAATTCAGCTGGAGCGTCCATGATGATCTGTGCGGAAGCGACCACTTCCCCACCATACTTACCCTTGAGGAGCCGGTATCTTCCTCCCTTCCACGCTTTAATTATGATAAAGCAGACTGGCCCCGCTTTGCTGTTCTGTGTGGTGAAACACTTACTAGCTACCTTTTTCTTGATGCAGTTGATCCTATCCAGTTATTCTCGGATCAGCTAATCGATGTAGCCTCCAAATGTATCCCGAAATCTTGTGCGGCTCCCCGTATTAAGAAACCGTGGTTCACGGAGGACTGTGAACGAGCTAGGCGTTTCAGGAAACGTGCTGAACGCGTGTACCAATGTAGACCATCTCCCGGTAATTTAGACGATGTTAGGCGTACTCGAGCTAAAGCCCGTAGGACTATCAAACAGTCCAAACGTGACTCTTGGAAACGTTATGTTTCTAAGATTAATCATCGTACCCCTATGTCAAAAGTCTGGAATATGACCCAACGCATCAAAGGCAAGGGATCCAATGTCACTGTCAATCATCTTAAAGACGGGAATAATTCTTTGACAGAAAAACTTGACATAGCCAATAGGTTGGGCGCTTCTTTTGCGCACCATTCGTCTTCAGATAATTACTTGCCTCAGTTCCAGCGTAACAAGGAACGGACCGAGGCAAGTCCTCTTGATTTTACATCCTCAAATGAAGAATCCTACAATGCTACATTTTCTCTACATGAACTATCCGCATCCCTGAGCAAGGCCCATGACTCAACTCCAGGGCCAGATGATATCCACTATCAGCTTTTACGACACCTTCTAGAATCTTCCTTGAGGGTGCTTCTTGGAACTTTTAATACCATTTGGATTTCCGGGAATTGTCCTCCCTCATGGCAAAACGCTATTATTGTCCCAATCTCAAAGCCCGGAAAGGATTCTACCGATCCAAATAACTATCGTCCTATTTCCTTAACCAGTTGTGTATGCAAGACTATGGAGAGGATGATTAACGATCGCTTGGTTAGGTTTTTGGAGACTAATGAGTTGATAAGCGACATTCAATGTGGATTTCGAAAGAATCGCAGTACTGTTGATCACCTTGTTCGTCTAGAATGCTTTATTAAGAACGGTATCGTTAATCGTGACAATGTCGTATCTGTCTTTTTTGATCTGGAAAAGGCATATGACACTACTTGGAAATTTGGCATTATGAAAGATATGCATGGATTTGGACTTAGAGGTCGGCTTCCTGACTTTATTCGTAAATTCTTAGACCATCGTCACTTCCAAGTTCGGGTTGGGGCTACCCTATCTGACTACTTTGAACAAGATCAGGGGGTTCCGCAAGGCAGCATTTTATCAGTGACTCTCTTTAGCATTAAGATTAATAGCCTTGCCAGAGTTTTATCTCCTAGTATGAATGCTTCCCTTTTTGTGAACGATCTTGGTATCTCTTGTCGAGGCAAAGGTAAGCACACTATTGAGAGACAGCTGCAGATTTGCCTTAACAAAATCCATGCCTGGGCACTGGAGAACGGATTTAAGTTCTCCAAGTCGAAGACTAACTGTGTACACTTTTGTCGGAAGTACTTCTCCCATGAAGACCCCAAGGTATTTTTAGATGGGTCGCCCAACAAGGTTGTGTCGGAGACAAAATTCCTCGGGGTGATCTTCGATAAGCACCTTACATTTAAATCTCACATTAATTAACTTAGAGCCAGATGTCTAAATACGCTTGGTATTTTGAAGGTTGTCTCTAATGCTCGATGGAGAGGGGATCATGAAACCCTACTTCAGCTCTATCGAGCACTGATTCGTTCTAAGCTAGACTATGCCTGCAGTGTTTATGGAGGTGCGTCACGTTCCCAGTTGAAGAAACTCAATACTGTACATCACCAGGCCCTACGGTTGTGGTTAGGTGCTTTCCGTACCTCTCCTATGGAGAGTCTGTATGTTGAGGCAAACGAGCCTCCCCTGAAGTTTCGAAGAACTAAACTATCCTTACAGTATATCACCAAGCTTAGAGCCAATCCATCCAACCCAGCCTTTGATTGTGTCTTCCACCCGGAATTTGAAGACTTATATGCTCAGAAGCCATCCATTGTTCCTCCACTGGGTGTCCGCATCCAGGGACATGTGCAAGCAGCTGGACTTGGGCTGGATACTATCACCCCCATACGCATCCAGGAAGATCCACCGTGGTTATGTCCTGAGCCTCAGGTTGATACCTCGCTCTCCTCCCTGAAGAAATCTTCCACCAACCCTTTACTATACCCGCAGGAGTTTAGTAATATGTGTTCAAAGTATCCATTTTATCACCGCATATTCACTGACGGTTCCAAGAATGATGATGGCGTGGCTTCTGCCGCTGTCCTTGGGCCCAGAACCATTTCAACTCGGTTTCCAAATTCCTGTTCTGTATTTACCTCGGAAGCCAAGGCGATTTTGTGCACACTTCGGTCCATCCCACAGCTAGGAGGTAGCAGATTTCTCATCTGCTCTGACTCCCTTTCTTGCCTCCAGGCAATTCGGGCTAGTTCGCCTGTACATCCAGACATTCTGTCTATCAGGGAGATGTTTAAACGACTTAATGAAGATTTTATCATTGTCTTTTGTTGGGTGCCCGGGCATATGGGTATCCCTGGGAATACTGCTGCAGATGAAGCCGCGAAGGCGGCTCTGCATTCTGTTACTACACAAACTGACGTTCCATATTCGGACTTGCGTTCACTTATTTGCTCCTATATCAAGCGCTTGTTTCAGGCTCAATGGGATGACCAGACAACCAACAAACTGCATGATATTCGTCAGTTTGTTGGTCCATCGCCTTCCCTTTTACGGCATCGTCTCCGCTCTTGCATTTTGAGGAGGTGTCGTATCGGTCACACACGTGCTACGCATGGGTATTTGTTGAAAGGAGAAGATGCTCCTCGTTGCTTTGCTTGTGATCAACGGTTCACAGTCAAGCACATATTGCTTGACTGTGGCGACTTTGCTCCTGTACGAGATTCCTTTTATCACGTGAGCTCTCTTTTAGAAATTTTCAATTCTGTAGAAAGTGATACTATTTTTGATTTTCTCTCTACCATTGGTATGGCAGGAAAGCTGTGATTTTAAACTACCGTCTGTGTTTGTTATGTGACTTCTGGTGTCCTTTTTTGACTGAATAGTAAATGAATTATCCGTAGTAGATCGACTACTTGACGTTTTATTGTCGCGATAAAACTGAAATATTGTTGAAAGCGACGTTAAAACTTTCACTCACTAACTCTACAATTTACCAACAATTTGTTCTTCTCCTGACTTACAATCTGTTCTGCTATTTACCTACTCTCTGCTTTACTGTTTACCTACAATTTTTTCTAATATTTTCTTACAATCTGTTTTTCTATTTACCTAAAATCTCTTAGGCTATTTACCTACAATCTCTTTTATTATTGACCCACAATCTCTTCTACGATTTATCCACAATCTGCTCTATTATTTACCTACAATCTCTTCTGCTATTTTCCTACAAACTGTTCTACTTGTTATCCACAATCTATTCTGCTATTTACCTACAATCTGTTCTCCTAATTACCTACAATTTTTTCTACTATTTACTTATTATCTGTTCTACTATTTATCTGCAATCTGTTCTAAAATTTCCCCACAATCTCTTCTGCTCTTCACCTACAATCTGTTCTACTAGTTACTTACTATCCGCTCATCTATTTTTCTACTATTTACCTACTATCTGTTCTTCTGTTGGTCTACAATCTGCTGTACAATTTATCCACAATCTTCTATTTTTTACCTACAATCTGTTTTACTATTTACCTACTATCTGTTCTTCTATTGGTCTACAATCTTTTGTACAATTTATCCACAATCTGTTCTCCTTTTTACCTACAATCTGTTCTGCTATTTACATACAATCTGTTTTTCTAAATACCAACATTGTGTTCTATTTTTTACCCAAAATATTTTCTACTATTTACATACAATTTGTTCTACTATTCACGTACAATCTCTTCCACTGTCTACCTACAATCTTTTGTACCATTTACCTACGATCTCTTCAACTATTTACCTACAATCGGATCTTTTATTTACCCACAACCTTGTGCACAATTTACTTTCAATCTCTTGTACTGTTTTCCCACAATCTGTTTTGCTAATGACCTACAATGTGTTCCACCATTTATCTAAAATCTGTTCGTCTATTTACTTACAACATCTTCTGTTATCTACCTGCAATCTGATGTACTATTTACTTACTATCTCTTCTACTTATTACCTACAATCTGTTCTGCTATTAACCTACAATTTCTTCTCCTAATTACCTAAAATCTCTTCTATTTTTTACTCACAGTGTGTTCTACTATTTACATACAAGCTGTTCTACTAATCACCTACGACCTCTTCTACTATTTACCAACAATCTGTTCTACTATTCACTCACACTCTATGCTAACCTTTGCCTATGATCTGTTAGCATATTTACCCACCTTTCGTTTTACTATTTACCCAAAATCTGTTCTACTATTTACCCAAAATCTGTTTTACTATTTACCTACACTCTCTTCGACTATTTACCTATAATCTGTTCTACTATTTAAACACAAGCTGTTCTACTATTTACCTACAATCTGTTTTTTTTACCTACAATATTTTCTACTAATCAAACATAGCGTAAAGGGGAAAGTTTACAAACCTCTTACAAAATTGATTGATAGTTAAGGCAAAATCGACATATATAGGTAAACAGGAGGAAAACACAAACGATAAAAACGTACCAAAACAGCATCCTGAAACCTTGGTAGAACAGCTAAAACTCTCAAAACTTAGAAAAGCTACGTGCACAATATACCCGTAAAGTGTCCAGAGTCGAGGCGATTTTGTGACACGATACAGTTGTCAAAATTGTGGACACAAAACTGCATGATAAAGTGCATTTAATATATCAAAACACTGATCACAAATGTAGCAGTGCAATGCGAGATAAATAATACGAGACACAACACAGGATTTTAAAACTGATTATTCGTAAACATTATAATGTAAGTAGGTTTTGACACCAGGAAAAAGTAGGTTTGCTCGATAAAACAATCTGTTGTATTATTTCCTAACTATCTCTTCTACATATTATCTGCAATCTGTTCTACTATTAACCTACAATTTCTTCTCCTAATTACCTAAAATCTCTTCTATTTTTTACCCACAGTGTGTTCTGCTATTTACATACAAGCTGTTCTACTAATCACCTACGATCTCTTCTACGATTTACCCACAATCTGTTCTACTATTTACCCACATTCTATCCTACCCTTTGCCTACGATCTGTTAGCCTATTTACCCACCTTTTGTTTTACTATTTACCCAAAATCTGTTTTACTATTCACCTACACTCTCTTCGACTATTTACCTATAATCTATTCCACTATTTAAACACAAGCTGTTCTACGATTTACCTACAATCTGTTTTATTTTTTACCTGCAAATTTTTCGACTAATTGAACACAGAGTAAATGGGAAAGTTTTGACAGTGCTCTAGCTATGACCTTGTTACATACAGTCTTCTTACAAAATTGATTAAAAGTTAAGGCGAAATCGACATATATAGTAAAAAGGAGTAAAACACAAACGATAAAAACGTACCAACACTGCATCCTTAAACCTTGGTAGAACAGCTAAAACTCTCAAAACTTAGAAAAGCTACTTGCACAATATACCTGAAAAGTGTCCAGAGTCGAGGCGATTTTGTGACACGATACATCTGTCAAATTTGTGGACACAAATCTGCATGGTAAAGTGCATTTAAGGAGGCTCGGAACAAATGAAAACTAATACTCGAATTTAATAAATTTGATATCAACGGTCATTCAATACATATCCATTTTATCCCATAAATATTTAATTGTAGATTTATAGCGGAAGTCATCACAATTTAAACTTTTCGGAAACCGCGCCGACGTCTATCCGTCTATCACATATATAGGTCAAACAAAGCGTCATCAGTAAGTGACAAGTACATGGCGGAGTATAATATAGTACAGATAATATTTATTTACATAACGACCTTTTTCTGTACCATAGACGTGTCAAAAGTTTGCTATATACAATATATCAATACGTTAAAATTTACAACAAGAGTATAACATTTTACTACAGAAAGAATTACTGTCTAAAAGCAGACAAATTCCACGTGCGCTGAGTACACGCCGTGCAACTTTCAACCCCCCCACCCCCACCCCCCACAAAACAACTAACAGTTTGACTTAGCGAAGGTTGAACAAGCGAAACAGTCTACAGGGTTGGAACGGCTAACTGGAATTTAGGCATCAGCTAGCGTTCTTGTGAAGATTGGGATGACATTTCACTTGGTTTCATCCGGATAATGTCAAAATAAGCAAAACACAAAGTTTTAGGCTCATAGAATAATGTCAAGGAAAATAACGACTTACCTGATGTTTTCCTTTTTCGTTGATTCTTCTTAACCTTCGTGGCGATAGCTCTACGTCGATGGCAATGCCTAGAATTTCCACATTGATTCGATTATCTCGTCTCATTTATAATTTTGTCGCGTTCTTTTTCGTCAATTTTTATGATATCTCCAGGTCGAAAGTCGGCCATGTTGACAAGAAACAGGTGAAAAATAGTACTGCCTGTACAGCCGAGTTGTAAATTTTAATTGGTCGATTTGATGAATGAAAAGATACGCGGACCAATCAAAATGTCGCAATTTACATAACATACCATAGCAAAACTATAAAGTATAATGAAAGACCTATAGGCTTAGAGGACAAGGCCAGAGCAGCGACGACAATGTTATAGCTGGAAAAGGGTCACGCGTAGCAGGTGAAATACGGTTTCTTGTCAATTTACCTCAGTCAAGGTTTTATTCTAACTGTTCATATAAATGCATAAATAGTAGCAATTTACACGCTCTCTAACACCATGTCTTAAACATAATTAAGTAAAGAAAAATGCGGTGATATTAATTGCAATTTATTAGACATCACTGGCCTAAATGACTCAAAATGCTGTGTTGTCATCACTTTTAACATACATTCATCTCTAGCTGTTAGTTTCGGGTTTGAATTGCGGAATGAATTAAGTGCTGTTTCACATGAATACATTTTAAGTATTATCCCTCAGAAAAGAATTGTTAATAGGGTAATATTGAGAATTTTACTGCAGTACTGATTTAAGTGACTAAATGTAAACAAATGTAAGTAAACAAATGTAAGTACCATATATAATGAATTTTTGCTGCTCTCAAAGTATTATGGGATTATAATCATACCTCGTAAAGGCCATTTGATGACATGATTGACATTGCTAGTGTAAGTGATATTAACTTATACTTCTTGTTTGATTATATTTTTACTTCAGACCGTAACGAGAATGAGAAACTCACACAAGATCGCACATCAAAGCACCATGTGATCAGCGGGGATAATTTTTTTCGGAGACGTGGTAAAGTATTACATATAATTAAAGAGGTACAGCGTAGAGAGTAAGGACAGATCAGCGACGACAGTGTGACAGCTGGTCACGCGTAACTGGTGATGTACGGCCTGTTATCAGTTTACCTCAGTCACGAATTTATTTTAACTGTTCAAATTATCAAGTATTATCATGTAAATGCATGCAAAGCATCAAATTACAGGTCGCCCAGCACCATGACTTAAGCAGAATGAGGTAAAACAATGTTAATTCCAACATTTTGTGATATGTAAATCCAATATATATATATATATATATATATATATATATATATATATATATATATATATATATATATATATATATATATATATATATATATATATATATCTTACTTCTGTCAGACAAATGTTTAAGTTAACCTTGTTAGCTGAGAAACCAATAACGCAACAATAATGTCATAATATATGGATCAAACATAAAGCCTTACCCTGCCCCCCCCCCAAAAAAAAAACAAAACAATTGAATAGTGCTGGCTAAAATATAATGGCAAAGTTAAAAATCCAATAACTTGAATAAAAATACAAAGATACCTTATTATTTAAAAGTATTTATTTCATGAAGTCCTCAAAGCATGCCCATCGTCCCCACCAAGTTTCAGCAAGATGGTGTAAAAACTGTGGCAAGAGCTGACCCAGACAAAAGAGACCTTACCCTGGCCCCCAATGGTACTCGGTAAAATGGCTAAGTCCAAAGCCTGATGATTTGAATAAAAATATAAATATGTCTAATATGTCTAATAACTGAAAATCATTTATTTGATGAGGTCTTCAATCATGCCCATCGTCCCCACCAAGTTTCAGAAAGATGGTGAAAAGACTGTAGATACGGCTGTCCCAAACAATAACCTGTCCTACTATAGCACTCGCTTGGATAAAATGGCTAAATTTTGTTGACTGGTTAGAATTAGCTAGCTCTCGTTCTTTTTACTGGTCCTCATATGGATGAAAAAATGTTCAACACGACATAAAAGCAAAAGCGTTGACAGTTCTCGAGCTATGACCTTGTAACAGATATTTTTCGAACAAAGCTGAGGGAAGGGGAAGGGGAAGGCGAAATTGACATATACAGGTAAACAGGAGGAAAAATCAAAATATCAAAACATACCAAAACAGCAACATTAAACCTTGGTAGAACAGATAAAACCATCAAAACTTAAGATGAGCAACGTGCACAATATACCTGAAAACGTGTCCAGAGTCTAGGCGATTTTGTGACACAATACATCTGTCTAATTTGTGGACACAAAACTGCATGATAAAGTGCACTTAAGGTACTAAAACACTGACCACAAATGTAGCAGTGCAATGCGAGATAAATAATACGAGAGACAACACATGATTTTAAAAGTGATTATATATAAACATAATAAGGTAAGTAGGTTTTGACACCAGGAAAAAGTAGGTTTGCTCATAAAAACAGAGATGAGATATATCTGGGTGTTTTAAAATAGTGTTACACCCAGTTCCAGTTATTGGTTTTATGGTCAGGCCATTAAGCTTTACATTTTGCAATCTATTGATGTCAGAATGTCCATGCAATAATACAAAACTCAAAAGTTCTTGTAACTGTGTCATGGTGACTAACATACCGATCCACAGTTTTTTGAACAGTAATCTTTATTGTCGTTATCAAAGTTTTACAAGAAAGCTGTAAATATCACTGACAAATGTACGGCACAGTTTTCATTCTCTTCCAGAAAGAAAAGCAGCTGTTTTACCAATTCCAACGGTGCCTCATGCACCATCACGTAAGTTTGGTGTCCTCTTCTCCACCATAATGTGGTCTGGAATATTATTCCGGTCATGTCTTATCTGTGTTCAGTTGCATGATGACCAGAGAGAAAAGTGCAGCAAAGCCCAGGCATCTCTCTTGACAAGTTTAGAATTCATCAGATTTCTTTTGAAAACTAGCTAAAAAGATAAGCAAAGAGCCTTTAAGGAGAGAAGTGCAAATCAGTGTTTTTTCACAGTATTCTGTAGGATTGTTATTGACATTTAAAATATATCTGAAGAATATATGACGTAAGAAAGGAGTTTGTTTTTATTCCAAACCAAACATGTTAACTGCTATGGCTGTATTTACAGTATGTTCTACTATTTACCTACAATCTGTTCTACTACTTACTTTTACTCTGTTCTACTATTTACCTTTACTCTGTTCTACTATTGACACACATTATAATCTATTATTTACTCACAATCTATTCTACTATTCACCAACATTCCTTTTTACTATTTACCCAAAATCTATTCTACAATTTACCCACGATATCTTCTACTATTTGCCCACAATCTGTTCTACTATCAACCTACAATGTGTTCTACTATTTACCTACAACCTGTTCTGCTATTTACCAACAATCTCTTGGACAATTTACCTGTAATCTCTTGTACTACAATCTGTTTTGCTATTTATCTACAAGGTGTTCTACTATTTACCTAAAATCTGTTCTATTATTTAAGTACAATCTGTTTTACAATTACATTTTACCTCTAATCTCTTCTACTAATTACTTGCATTTTGTTCTCCTAATAACCTATAATGTCTTCTACTATTTACCTGCAATCCTTTTTGCTTTTTACCTGGAATCTCTTCTACTATTTACCTACAATCTGTTCTGCTATTTACCTGCAATCTCGTCTAATATTTACCTATATTCTCTTCTTCTATTTTACTAAATACCTACAATCTGTTCTATTATTTACCTACACACTGTTCTACTATTTACCAACGATCTGTTCCACTATATACCTACAATGTCTTCTACTGTTTACATGCAATCCGTTTTACTATTTACCCATAATCTATTCTACTACTTACCCAGACTCTGTTCTACTATTGACCTACAATCAGTTTTGCCATTTACCCACCATCTCTGCTACTATTTACCTACAGTTTGTTTTAAGTATTTACCCAAAACCTCTCCTACAATTTATCTACGATATCTTCTACTATTTCACTACAATCTCTTCTACTATTTACGTACAGTCTGTTTAACTATTTAACTAAAATCTCTTGTACTATTTACCTGTCATCTCTTGTACTAATTACCTGCAATCTGTTCTGCTATTAACCTACAATCTATTCTACTAGGTACCTTTAATCTCTACTACTATTTACCTGCAATCTGTTCTACTATTTACCTACAATATCTCCTATACTATTTATCTACAATGTGTTCTACTATTTACATACAATCTGTGCTGCTATTTACCTGCAATCTGTTCGGGTGATTGCCTACATTGTCCTCTACTATTTACGTACAATTTGCTTTAGAATTTACCCAAAATCTGTTCTACTAATTACCTACGATATCTTCCACTATTTCCCTACAATCTCTTCTACTTTTTACCTATAATCCGTAATGCCTTGTACAATTTACCTGTGATCTCTTGTACTATTTCCCTAGAATCTGTTTTGACTTTTACCTACGAGGTGTTCTGCAATTTACCTACAATATCTTTATTTATTTACCTGCAATCTCTTCTCTCATTTGTCTACAATCTCTTCTACTATTTACCCACAATCTCTTCTATTACATACCTACATTCTGTTCTGGGGGCCTCTGTGGCTGAGTTGTTTAGCGCGCTAGCGCAGCGTAATGACTCAGTAGTCTCTCACCAACGCGGTCGCTGTGAATTCAAGTTCAGCTCATTCTGCCTTCTTCTCCGGCCGTACGTGGGAAGGTTTGCCAGAAACCTGCGGATGGTCGTGGGTTTCCCCCATCGTAGTACAACGTAGAGCACCAATGAAAAAAAAAAAACAATCTGTTCTGATCTTTTTCTAAAATCGGTTCTACCATTTACCTACAAGATGCTCAACTTTTTACCTACTATGTGTTATGCTATTTGTCTCCAATCTGTTCTACAATTTACCCACAATTTGTTCTTCTCCTGACTTACAATCTGTTCCGCTATTTACCTACTCTCTGCTTTACTGTTTACCTACAATCTTTTCTAATATTTACTTACAATCTGTTTTTCTATTTACCTAAAATCTCTTCTGCTATTTACCTACAATCTCTTTTATTGTTGACCCACAATCTATTCCACGATTTATCCACAATCTGCTCTATTATTTACCTACAATCGCTTCTGCTATTTTCCTACAAACTGTTCTACTTATTATCCACAATCTATTCTGCTATTTACCTACAATCTGTTCTCCTGTTTACCTACAAATTTTTCTACTATTTACTTACTATCTGTTCTGCTGTTTATCTGCAATCTGTTCTAAAATTTCCCCACAATCTGTTCTGCTCTTCACCTACAATCTGTTCTACTAATTACCTACTATCTACTCTTCTATTTTTCTACTATTTACCTACAATCTGTTCTTCTATTGGTCTACAATCTGTTGTACAATTTATCCACAATCTGTTCTCCTTTTTACCTACAATCTGTTCTGCTATTTACATACAATCTGTTTTTCTAAATACCAACATTGTGTTCTATTCTTTACCCAAAATATTTTCTACTATTTACATGCAATTTGTTCTACTATTTACGTACAATCTCTTCCACTGTCTATCTACAATCTTTTGTACCATTTACCTACGATCTCTTCAACTATTTACCTACATTCGGATCTTTTATTTACCCACAACCTTGTGCACAATTTACTTTCAATCTCTTGTACTGTTTTCCTACAATCTGTTTTGCTAATGACCTACAATGTGTTCCACCATTTATCTAAAATCTGTTCGTCTATTTACTTACAACATCTTCTGTTATCTACCTGCAATCTGATGTACTATTTACTTACTATCTCTTCTACTTTTTACCTGCAATCTGGTCTGCTATTAACCTACAATTTCTTCTCCTAATTACCTAAAATCTCTTCTATTTTTTACCCACAATGTGTTCTACTATTTACATACAAGCTGTTCTATTAATTACCTACGATCTCTTCTACTATTTACCCACAATCTGTTCTACTATTTACCCACATTCTATTCTACCCTTTGCCTACTATCTGTTAGCCTATTTACCCACCTTTTGTTCTACTATTTACTCAAAATCTGTTCTACTATTTACCAACACTTTCTTCGACTATTTACCTGTAATCTGTTCTACTATTTAAACACAAGCTGTTCTACGATTTACCTACAATCTGTTTTTTCTTTACCTACAATATTTTCTACTAATTAAACCTAGCGTAAATGGGAAAGTTTTGACAGTGTTCTAGCTATGACCTTGTTACATAGAGTCTTCTTACAAAATTGATTGAAAGTTAAAGCAAAATCGACATATAAATATAAAAAGGAGGAAAACACAAACGATAAAAACGTACCAAAACAGCATCCTTAAACCTTGGTAGAACAGCTAAAACTCTCAAAACTTAGAAAAGCTGCTTGCACAATATACCCGAAAAGTGTCCAGAGTCGAGGCGATTTTGTGACACGATACATCTGTCAAATTTGTGGACACAAAACTGCATGGTAAAGTGCATATAAGGTACCAAAACACTGACCACAAATGTAGCAGTGCAATGTGAGATAAATACAACGAGTGGCAACACATGATTTTAAATCTGATAATTTATAATCATAATAAGGTAAATAGTTTTTGATACCAGGTAAACGTAGGTTTGCTTGCCAAAACGGAGACGGGAATATAACTGGGTGTTTTAAAATAGTGTTACAACCACCTCCGGTTAGTGGTTTTATGGTAAGGCCATTAAGCTTTACATTTTGCAATCTATTGATGTCAGAATGTCCATGCAATAATACAAAATTCAAAAGTTCTTGTAACTGTGTCATGGCGACTAACATACTTATCTACAGTTTTTGAACAGTAATCTTTATTGCCGTTATCAAAGTTTTACAAGAAAGCTGTAAATATCACGGACAAATAAACGGCACAGTTTTTATTTTCTTCCAGGCATGGATTATGTACTCTCCGAATCTTGCGAAGAGACATTTGGTAAGTTTGGTGTCCTTTCCTCCATTATGATGTCATCTGGAACATTATTTCGGTCATGTCTTATCTGTGTTCAATTTCATCATAACCAGAGAGAAAATTGCAGCAAGGCTCAGGAATCAGTCTTGACAGGTTTACAGTTTATTAGATTTCCTGTTAAAACTAGCTAAAAAGATCAGCAAAGAGTTTTTGAGGAGTGAAGTGCAAATCAGAGTTCTTTTCACAGTATTCTGTAGGATTGTTTTTTGACATTTAAAATTTGTCTGATAAATATTTGACGTGTAGAAGCGGTTTTTTCCCCCAGAGAAACATGTTAACTGCTACGGCTGTATTTACAACTATTTACCTAGAATCTCTTTTAATATTTACCTACAATCTCTTCTACTATTTACCTACAATCCTTTCTGCTATTTACCTGGAATCTTTTTTAATATTTACCAACAATCTGTTCTGCTATTTACCTGCAATCTCTTCTAATATTTACCTATATTTTCTTCTACTATTTACCTATTTTACTAAATACCTACAATCTGTTCTACTATTTACCCACACACTGTTGTACTATTCACCAACGATCTGTTCCACTATATACCTACAATGTCGTCTACTGTTTACATGCAATCCGTTTTACTATTTACCCCTAATCTATTCTACTATTTACCCAGACTGTGTTCTACTATTCACCTGCAATCAGTTTTGCCATTTACCTACAATCTCTGCTACTATTTACCCACAGTTTGTTTTAAATATTTACTCTAAACCTGTCCTACTATTTATTAACAATATCTTCTGCTATTTCACTACATTCTCTTCTACTATTTACGTACAATCTGTTTAACTATTTAACTAAGATCTCTTGTACTATTTACTTGTCATCTCTTGTACTAATTACCTGCAATGTGTTCTACTATTAACCTACAATCTATTCTACTAGGTACCTTTAATCTCTTCTACTATTTACCTGCAATCTGTTCTACTATTTACCTACAATATCTCCTCTACTTTTTATCTACAATGTGTTCTACTTTTTACCTACAATCTGTGCTGCTATTTACCTGCAATCTGTTCGGGTGATTGCCTATATTGTCTTCTACTATTTACGTACAGTTTGCTTTAGTATTTACCCAAAATCTGTTCTGCTAAATACCTACGATATCTTCCACTATTTCCCTACAATCTCTTCTACTTTTTACCTACAATCCATAATGCATTCTACAATTTAGCTGTGATCTCTTGTACTATTTCCCTAGAATCTGTTTTGACTTTTACCTACGAGGTGTTCTGCAATTTACCTACAATATCTTTATTTATTTACCTGCAATCTCGTCTCTCATTTGTCTACAACCATTCTACTATTTACCCACAATCTCTTCTATTACATACCTACATTATGTTCTGGGGGCCTCCGTGGCTCAGTTGTTTAGCGCGCTAGCGCAGCGTAATGATTCAGGAGTCTCTCACCAATGCGGTCGCTGTGAGTTCAAGTTCAGCTCATTCTGGCTTCTTCTCCGGCCGTACGTGGGAAGGTTTGCAGAAACCTGCGGATGGTCGTGGGTTTCAACCGGCGTAGTACGACGTAGAGCACCAATATAAAAAACCAAAAAAACTAATCTGTTCTGATCTTTTCTAAAATCGGTTCTATCATTTACCTACAATCCGCTCTACTATTTACCTACTATGTGTTATGCTCTTTGTTTCCAATCTGTTCTACAATTTACCCACAATTTGTTCTTCTCCTGACTTACAATCTGTTCCGCTATTTACCTACTCTCTGCTTTACTGTTTACCTACAATCTTTTCTAATATTTACTTACAATCTGTTTTTCTATTTACCTAAAATCTCTTCTGCTATTTACCTACAATCTCTTTTATTGTTGACCCACAATCTATTCCACGATTTATCCACAATCTGCTCTAATATTTACCTACAATCTCTTCTGCTATTTTCCTACAAACTGTTCTACTTATTATCCACAATCTATTCTGCTATTTACCTACAATCTGTTCTCCTGTTTACCTACATTTTTTTCTACTATTTACTTACTGTCTATTCTGCTATTTATCTGCAATCTGTTCTAAATTTCCCCACAATCTGTTCTGCTCTTCACCTACAATCTGTTCTACTACTTACCTACTATCTGCTCTTCTATTTTTCTACTATTTACCTACTATCTGTTCTTCTATTGGTCTACAATCTGTTGTACAATTTATCCACAATCTGTTCTCCTTTTTACCTACAATCTGTTCTGCTATTTACATACAATCTGTTTTTCTAAATACCAACATTGTGTTCTATTCTTTACCAAAAATGTTTTCTACTATTTACATACAATTTGTTCTACTATTCAAGTACAATCTCTTCCACTGTCTACCTACAATCTTTTGTACCATTTATCTACGATCTCTTCAACTATTTACCTACAATCTGATCCCTTATTTACCCACAACCTTGTGCACAATTTGCTTTCAATCTCTTGTACATTTTTCCTACAATCTGTTTTGCTAATGACCTACAATGTGTTCCACCATTTATCTAAAATCTGTTCGTCTATTTACTTACAACATCTTCTGTTATTTACCTGCAATCTGATGTACTATTTACTTACTATTTCTTCTACTTTTCACCTGCAATCTGGTCTGCTATTAACCTACAATTTCTTCTCCTAATTACCTAAAATCTCTTCTATTTTTTACCCACAATGTGTTCTACTATTTACATACAAGCTGTTCTATTAATTACCTACGATCTCTTCTACTATTTACCCACAATCTGTTCTACTATTTACCCACATTCTATTCTACCCTTTGCCTACTATCTGTTAGCCTATTTACCCACCTTTTGTTCTACTATTTACTCAAAATCTGTTCTACTATTTACCTACACTTTCTTCGACTATTTACCTGTAATCTGTTCTACTATTTAAACACAAGCTGTTCTACGATTTACCTACCATTTGTTTTTTCTTTACCTACAATATTTTCTACTAATTAAACATAGCGTAAATGGGAAAGTTTTGACAGTGTTCTAGCTATGACCTTGTTCCATACAGTCTTCTTACAAAATTGATTGAAAGTTAAAGGAAAATCGACATATAAAGATAAAAAGGAGGAAAACACAAACGATAAAAACGTACCAAAACAGCATCCTTAAACCTTGGTAGAACAGCTAAAACTCTCAAAACTTAGAAAAGGTACTTGCACAATATACCCGAAATGTGTCCAGAGTCGAGGCGATTTTGTGACACGATACATCTGTCAAATTTGTGGACACAAAACTGCATGGTAAAGTGCATATAAGGTACCAAAACACTGACCACAAATGTAGCAGTGCAATGTGAGATAAATACAACGAGTGGCAACACATGATTTTAAATCTGATAATTTATAAACATAATAAGGTAAGTAGTTTTTGATACCAGGTAAACGTAGGTTTGCTCGCCAAAACGGAGACGGGAATATAACTGGGTGTTTTAAAATAGTGTTACAACCACCTCCGGTTAGTGGTTTTATGGTAAGGCCATTAAGCTTTACATTTTGCAATCTATTGATGTCAGAATGTCCATGCAATAATACAAAACTCAAAAGTTCTTGTAACTGTGTCATGGCGACTAACATACACATCTACAGTTTTTTGAACAGTAATCTTTATTGCCGTTATCAAAGTTTTACAAGAAAGCTGTAAATATCACGGACAAATAAACGGCACAGTTTTTATTTTCTTCCAGGCATGGATTATGTACTCTCCGAATCTTGCGAAGAGACATTAGGTAAGTTTGGTGTCCTTTCCTCCACTATGAGAGTGAGTGAGTGAGTGAAAGTTTTAACGTCGCTTTCAACAATATTTCAGTTTTATCGCGACAATAAAACGTCAAATAGTCGATCTACTACGGATAATTCATTTACTATTTAGTGAAAAATGACACCAGAAGTCATATAACAAACACAGACGGTAGTTTAAAATTACAGCTTTCCTGCCATACCAATGGCAGAGAGAAAGTCAAAAATAGTATCACTTTCTACAGAATTGAAAAGTTCTGAAAGAGAGCTCACGTGATAAAAGGAATCTCGTACAGGAGCAAAGTCGCCACAGTCAAGCAATATGTGCTTGACTGTGAACCGTTGATCACAAGCAAAGCAATGAGGAGCATCTTCTCCTTTTAACAAATACCCATGCGTAGCACGTGTGTGACCGATACGACACCTCCTCAAAATGCAAGAGCGGAGACGATGCCGTGAAAGGGAAGGTGCTGGACCAACAAACTGACGAATATCATGCAGTTTGTTGGTTGTCTGGCCATCCCATTGAGCCTGAAATAAGCGCTTGATATAGGAGCAAATAAGTGAACGCAAGTCCGAATATGGAACGTCAGTTTGGGTAGTAACGGAATGCAAAGCCGCCTTCGCGGCTTCATCTGCAGCAGTATTCCCAGGGATACCCATATGCCCGGGCACCCAACAAAAGACAATGATAAAATCTTCATTAAGTCGTTTAAACATCTCCCTGATAGACAGAATGTCTGGATGTACAGGCGAACTAGCCCGAATTGCCTGGAGGCAGGAAAGGGAGTCAGAGCAGATGAGAAATGTGCTACCTACTAGCTCTGGAATGGACCGAAGTGCGCACAAAATTGCCTTGGCTTCCGCAGTAAATACAGAACACGAATATGGAAACCGAGTTGAAATGGTTCTGGGTCCAAGGACAGCGGCAGAGGCCACGCCATCATCATTCTTGGAACCGTCAGTGAATATGCGGTGATAAAATGGATACTTTGAACACATATTACTAAACTCCTGCTGGTATACTAAAGGGTTGGTGGAACATTTCTTCAGGGAGGAGAGCGAGGTATCAACCTAAGGCTCAGGACATAACCACGGTGGATCTTCCTGGATGCGTATGGGGGTGATAGTATCCAGCCCAAGTCCAGCTGCTTGCACATGTTCCTGGATGCGGACACCCAGTGGAGGAACAATGGATGGCTTCTGAGCATATAAGTCTTCAAATTCCGGGTGGAAGACACAATCAAAGGCTGGGTTGGATGGATTGGCTCTAAGCTTGGTGATATACTGTAAGGATAGTTTAGTTCTTCGAAGCTCCAGGGGAGGCTCGTTTGCTTCAACATACAGACTCTCCACAGGAGAGGTACGGAAAGCACCTAAGCACAACCGTAGGGCCTGGTGATGTACAGTATTGAGTTTCTTCAACTGGGAGCGTGACGCACCTCCATAAACACTGCAGGCATAGTCTAGCTTAGAACGAATCAGTGCTCGATAGAGCTGAAGTAGGGTTTCATGATCCCCTCCCCATCGAGCACTAGAGACAACCTCCAACATATCAAGCGCCTTTAGGCATCTGGCTCTAAGATAATTAATGTGAGATTTAAATGTAAGGTGCTTATCGAAGATCACCCCGAGGAATTTTGCCTCCGGCACAACCCCATCAAGGTTGTGCCGGAGGCAAAATTCCTCGGGGTGATCTTCGATAAGCACCTTACATTTAAATCTCACATTAATTATCTTAGATGGGTCCCCACCCATCTAAAAATACCTTGGGGTCTTCATGGGGGAAGTACTTCCGACAAAAGTGTACACAGTTAGTCTTCGACTTGGAGAACTTAAATCCGTTCTCCAGTGCCCAGGCATGGATTTTGTTAAGGCAAATCTGCAGCTGTCTCCCAATAGTCTGCATACCTTTGCCTCGACAAGAGATACCAAGATCGTCCACAAAAAGGGACGCATTCATACTAGGAGATAAAACTCTGGCAAGGCTATTAATCTTAATGCTAAAGAGAGTAACTGATAAAATGCTGCCTTGAGGAACCCCCTGGTCTTGTTCAAAGTAGTCAGATAGGGTAGCCCCAACCCGAACTTGGAAGTGACGATGGTATAAGAATTTACGAATAAAGTCAGGAAGCCGACCTCTAAGTCCAAATCCATGCATATCTTTCATAATGCCATATTTCCAAGTAGTGTCATATGCCTTTTCCAGATCAAAAAAGACAGATACGACATGGTCACTATTAACGATACCGTTCTTAACAAAGCATTCTAGACGAACAAGGTGATCAACAGTACTGCGATTCTTTCGAAATCCACATTGAATGTCGCTTATCAACTCATTAGTCTCCAAAGACCAAACCAAGCGATCGTTAATCATTCTCTCCATAGTCTTGCATACACAACTGGTTAAGGAAATAGGACGATAGTTATTTGGATCGGTAATATCCTTTCCGGGCTTTGGGATGGGGACAATAATAACGTTTTGCCATGAGGCAGGAAAATTCCCGGAAATCCAAATGGTATTAAAAATTCCAAGAAGCACCCTCAAGGAAGATTCTAGAAGGTGTCGTAAAAGCTGATAGTGGATATCATCTGGCCCTGGAGTTGAGTCATGGGCCTTGCTCAGGGATGCGGATAGTTCATGTAGAGAAAATGTAGCATTGTAGGATTCTTCATTTGAGGATGTAAAATCAAGAGGACTTGCCTCGGTCCGTTCCTTGTTACGCTGGAACTGAGGCAAGTAATTATTTGAAGACGAATAGTGCGCAAAAGAAGCGCCCAACCTATTGGCTATGTCAAGTTTTTCTGTCAAAGAATTATTCCCATCTTTAAGATGATTGACAGTGACATTGGATCCCTTGCCTTTGATGCGTTGGGTCATATTCCAGACTTTTGACATAGGGGTACGATGATTAATCTTAGAAACATAACGTTTCCAAGAGTCACGTTTGGACTGTTTGATAGTACTACGAGCTTTAGCTCGAGTACGCCTAACATCGTCTAAATTACCGGGTGATGGTCTACATCGGTACACGCGCTCAGCACGTTTCCTGAAACGCCTAGCTCGTTTACAGTCTTCCGTGAATTACGGTTTCTTAATACGAGGAACCGCACAAGATTTCGGGATACATTTGGAGGCTACATCGATTAGCTGATCCGAGAATAACTGGATAGGATCAACTGCATCAAGAAAAAGGTCGCTAGTAAGTGTTTCACCACACAGAACAGCAAAGCGGGGTCAGTCTGCTTTATCATAATTAAAGCGTGGAAGGGAGGAAAATACCGGCTCCCCAAGGGTAAGTATGGTGGGGAAGTGGTCGCTTCCGCACAGATCATCATGGACGCTCCAGCTGAATTCCGATCTTAGCCCTGCATCAGCCAGAGCTAAATCAAGGACCGAATAAATTCCCTTTGCAGGATGAAGGTAAATATGTGTGCCATCATTTAAGACGCATAGAGAGATATTAGATATAAAATCCTCCAATACAGAGCCCTTCTGGTTACGTTTAGAGTCACCCCAGAGAACACTATGGGCATTAAAGTCCCCCAAAAGAAGACACGGCTTAGGTAATTGGTCATATAAATTTTGCAGCTCTTGTTGGTGAAGAGTAGAAGGTGGTATATAAATAGAACAGATTGTTAATACTATACCCAGTGTGATACACACCGCCACCGCCTGCAAATCGGTGTTCAGTGCCATTCTATTGTGTATTACACCCTGCCTAATCAAAAGAGAAGAACCCCCTGATGCCTTTCCATTCGTAGACGTGGCAACAGCGTCATGAGATACATAACCTCGACATTGATAACTAGGATCAGTCATCAGAGTTTCCTGCAAGCTAAAAGCTACAGGATTGAGGTCTTGAGCTAACATCTGGAGCTCTGCGAGGCTACACCTCAATCCTCTACAGTTCCACTGTAAGATCTTTGTAGTAGCCATTATTAATATTTATTTATTCTTTTTCTTTTTTCTGGACTTCTTGTACATGGCTGCCCTACGCTAAGCAAAATCCTCCTGTGACAACGTTATCAACTTCCTCTGCTTTTTAACCTTGTCAACTTTAGAGTCTCGTCGCAATGTGCGATAATACCACCCCAGGGATGTTCAGACAGGTACCAAGACCTCACCCTTGCCATTGGTATTGGCAGGCAAGTCTTCGGGTGCATCCATTTCCGAAAGAGATTCCTCCATATTGGATTCTCCACCAGCCCTAAACATATCAGATTGCTGAGAGCTTCCCTGAGGATCAAGGCAATCTGCTATATCTCTCGTGTCTAACTGTGACGTTGTAGACGGGTCATGGCTGAACGTGCTACCCCATAAGGACGGACTCTCACCAAGTGCACCTTTGGAGGGCGTCACGCCACTGGATTGCGTATGCTTAACGCAGGATGGCGTAGTATTCGAAATTTCTGACGATCTAGGGGGTGAGGAGGAATTCGAGATTTGACTCATACCGACAACCCACTCCGGGCTATTTGACGTCTGAGATGCCTCGCAAAGGCTCTGGGGCCCACCTACTACTGGCGATTCGCTTAACTTCCTGACCTTATTTGTAGCATCAATGCGCTTATTTCGAATCTTTTTGCTGGAGGACATGGAGTTAGTGACAACTTGCCACTGCAGCTTCCTCGTTGTCAGCAGCAGAGTTATCCAAAGTCCCTTTATTTTGTTGACTGGAAGGAACAGACTCGCCAGAAACCCCAATTTCCATATCATTCCCATGTCCCTCACTATAATTACCATCATCATCTCCTCGACCTTCATTCTCATCTTTATTGTCACCTTCAACTTCATAAACATTACTATCTTTATCATCATCATCATTATCATTGCAATCGTTATCGTCATTATCGCCATTGTCATTTTCATCGCTCAGCGGGCAGTCCTTTTGAAAGTGGCCTGCTTGTTTACACTTGAGGCATTTATCCTTTAAAGGACAGTCGGCCTTGAAATGTTCTGCGCTATCACAGATGTGACAGGCACGGACCTGACCTCTGTACCACAAAGGAATTCTAAAATTCCCAACCGAAATTGACTGTGGAATGATCTCCGTCACACCACTCATGTAAATACGGCGTATACCATTCTCAAGTAACCTATCAAAAAGGTAATGTTCCCGGCTGACGTGATGGACCGTGCCATACCGGGACATCAAACCTCGAATAGTGTCATCGGGCACCTCGATCGGACATCGAGATCTAACCAGGAGCCTTTGCTCCTCCACATCATATATTGGACAATCTACCCCGTTAAATGAGAAGCCGCTAGCCAACAGCTGTTCCTTCACAGTTTGCGTAGCCACTGTAACATTTCAGACATCTCTAGAGATATTGATTAGTCCCTTTAGGACATTAGGCCCACTCCCCACTAACTCCTTTAGTCGATTGTATACTTCAACCGGTTGTACACCTCCCTATATTACAAGCTTAAGGCTTAAGGGTCTATTTACTCGCCCTGGCCCACAATGTTGTGGGCCAGGGCGAAAACTACTACCCTAAAGAGATGACCACAACTATGCGTTTGGAACAGTGTGGATGCCGAGTGCAAAATAGATACGATATTACAAAGCGGAAATGTACTAAACTATGTACAGGCTATTTAAAGAGAGGCTAGTGAATACGTCCTGCCTCTAAGAGCGACAGAACGTAATGTCACACCACTTTCAGACTGGGTGACCACTAAACCTCCTCCACTATGATGTCATCTGGAACATTATTTCTGTCATGTCTTATCTGTGTTCAATTTCATGATAACCAGAGAGAAAATTGCAGCAAGGCTCAGGAATCAATCTTGACAGGTTTACAGTTTATTAGATTTCCTGTTAAAACTAGCTAAAAAGATCAGCAAAGAGTTTTTGAGGAGTGAAGTGCAAATCAGAGTTCTTTTCACAGTATTCTGTAGGATTGTTTTTTGACATTTAAAATTTGTCTGATAAATATTTGACGCGTAGAAGCGGTTTTTTACCCCAGGGAAACATGTTAACTGCTACGGCTGTATTTACAACTATTTACCTAGAATCTCTTTTAATATTTACCTACAATCTCTTCTACTATTTACCTACAATCCTTTCTGCTATTTACCTGGAATCTTTTTTAATATTTACCAACAATCTGTTCTGCTATTTACCTGCAATCTCTTCTAATATTTACCTATATTTTCTTCTACTATTTACCTATTTTACTAAATACCTACAATCTGTTCTACTATTTACCCACACACTGTTGTACTATTCACCAACGATCTGTTCCACTATATACCTACAATGTCGTCTACTGTTTATATGCAATCCGTTTTACTATTTACCCCTAATCTATTCCACTATTTACCCAGACTCTGTTCTACTATTTACCTACAATCAGTTTTGCCATTTACCTACAATCTCTGCTACTATTTACCCACAGTTTGTTTTAAATATTTACTCTAAACCTGTCCTACTATTTATTTACAATATCTTCTACTATTTCACTAATTCTCTTCTACTATTTACGTACAATCTGTTTAACTATTTAACTAAGATCTCTTGTACTATTTACTTGTCATCTCTTGTACTAATTGCCTGCAATGTGTTCTACTATTAACCTACAATCTATTCTACTAGGTACCTTTAATTTCTTCTACTATTTACCTGCAATCTGTTCTACTATTTACCTACAATCTCTCCTCTACTATTTATCTACAATGTGTTCTACTTTTTACCTACAATCTGTGCTGCTATTTACCTGCAATCTGTTCGGGTGATTGCCTACATTGTCTTCTACTATTTACGTACAGTTTGCTTTAGTATTTACCCAAAATCTGTTCTGCTAAATACCTACGATATCTTCCACTATTTCCCTACAATCTCTTCTACTTTTTACCTACAATCCGTAATGCCTTGTACAATTTACCTGTGATCTCTTGTACTAATTCCCTAGAATCTGTTTTGACTTTTACCTACGAGGTGTTCTGCAATTTACCTACAATATCTTTATTTATTTACCTGCAATCTCGTCTCTCATTTGTCTACAACCATTCTACTATTTACCCACAATCTCTTCTATTACATACCTACATTCTGTTCTGGGGGCCTCCGTGGCTCAGTTGTTTAGCGCGCTAGCGCAGCGTAATGACTCAGGAGTCTCTCACCAATGCGGTCGCTGTGAGTTCAAGTTCAGCTCATGCTGGCTTCTTCTCCGGCCGTACGTGGGAAGGTTTGCCAGAAACCTGCAGATGGTCGTGGGTTTCCCCCGGAGTAGTACAACTTAGAGCACCAATATAAAAAACAAAAAAAAAACCAATCAGTTCTGATCTTTTTCTAAAATCGGTTTACCATTTACCTACATTCCGCTCTACTATTTACCTACAATCTGTTCTACTATTTACCTACAATCTCTTTTTTATTTACCTACTATGTGTTATGCTCTTTGTCTCCAATCTGTTCTACAATTTACCCACAATTTGTTCTTCTCCTGACTTACAATCTGTTCTGCTATTTACCTACTCTCTGCTTTACTGTTTACCTACAATCTTTTCTAATATTTACTTACAATCTGTTTTTCTATTTACCTAAAATCTCTTCTGCTATTTACCTACAATCTCTTTTATTGTTGACCCACAATCTATTCCACGATTTATCCACAATCTGCTCTATTACTTATCTACAATCTCTTCTGCTATTTTCCTACAAACTGTTCTACTTATTATCCACAATCTATTCTGCTATTTACTTACAATCTGTTCTGCTATTTACCTACAATATTTTCCTACTATTTACTTCGTATCTGTTCTGCTATTTATCTGCAATCTGTTCTAAAATTTCCCCACAATCTCTTCTGCTCTTCACCTACAATCTGTTCTACTAATTACCTACAATTTCTTCTCCTAATTACCTAAAATCTCTTCTATTTTTTACCCACAGTGTGTTCTACTATTTACATACAAGCTGTTCTACTAATCACCTACGATCTCTTCTACCATTTACCCACAATCTGTTCTACTATTTACCCACATTCTATCCTACCCTTTGCCTACGATCTGTTAGCCTATTTACCCACCTTTTGTTTTACTATTTACCCAAAATCTGTTTTACTATTTACCAAAATCTGTTCTACTATTTACCAACACTGTCTTCGGCTATATAACTATAATCTGTTCTACTATTTAAACACAAGCTGTTCTACGATTTACCTACAATCTGTTTTATTTTTTTACCTGTAATCTTTTCTACTAATTGAACGCAGCGTAAAGGGCACAGTTTTGACAGTGCTCTAGCTATGACCTTGTTACATACAGACTTCTTACAAAATTGATTGAAAGTTAAGGCGAAATCGAAGTATATAGGTAAAAGGAGTAAAACATAAACGACAAAACGTACCCAAACAGCATCATTAAACCTTGGTAGAACAGCTAAAACTCTCAAAACTTAGAAAAGCTACTTACACAACATACCCGTAAAGTGTCCAGAGTCGAGACGATTTTGTGACACGATACATCTGTCTAATTTGTGGACACAAAACTGCATGATAAAGTGCACTTAAGGTACTAAAACACTGACCACAAATGTAGCAGTGCAATGCGAGATAAATAATACGAGAGACAACACATGATTTTAAAAGTGATTATATATAAACATAATAAGGTAAGTAGGTTTTGACACCAGGAAAAAGTAGGTTTGCTCATAAAAACAGAGATGAGATATATCTGGGTGTTTTAAAATAGTGTTACTCCCAGTTCCAGTTATTGGTTTTATGGTCAGGCCATTAAGCTTTACATTTTGCAATCTATTGATGTCAGAATGTCCATGCAATAATACAAAACTCAAAAGTTCTTGTAACTGTGTCATGGGGACTAAAATACTTATTCACAGTTTTTTAACAGTAATCTTTATTGTCGTTATCAAAGTTTTACAAGAAAGCTGTAAATATCACGGACAAATAAACGGCACAGTTTTTATTTTCTTCCAGGCGGGTCACTTGCATTCTCCAAATTTCAGGAAGAGAAATCAGGTAAGTTTGGTGTCCTTTCCTCCACTATGATGTCATCTGGAACATTATTTCGGTCATGTCTTATCTGTGTTCATTTGCATGATGACCAGAGAGAAAATTGCAGCAAGGCTCAGGAATCAGTCTTGACAGGTTTACAGTTTATTAGATTTCTTTTTAAAACTAGCTAAAAAGGTCAGCAAAGGGTTTGTGAGGAGTGAAGTGCAAATCAGAGTTCTTTGCACAGTATTCTGTCGGATTGTTTTTTTGACATTTAAAATTTATCTGATAAATATTTGACGTGTAGAAGGCAAACTTGTTAACTGCTACTGCTGTATTTACAACTATCGACCTACAATCTCTTTTACCATTTACCTAGAATCTGTTCTATTATGTACCGACAATCTTTTGTACTTTTAACCTGCAATCTGTTCTATTATTTTACTACTTCCCTATAATATTCTTCTTCTATTATTTACCCACAATCTCTTCTGCTATTTATGTACAATCTCTTCTACTACTTACCTACAAACCCTGCTACTGTTTACCTACAATCTGTTTTACTATTTTCCTACAATTTGTTCGGCTATTTGCCTACAATGTCTTCTGCTTTTTACGTACAGTTTGTTTCAGTATTTACCTAAAATCTGTTCTGTTATTTACATACAATATCTTCTAATATTAGCCTACAATCTCTTCTACAAACTACCCACTAACTGTTCTAATATTTAATCACGATCTCTTCTAGTATCTACCCACAGTCTTTTCCACTATTTACTCACAATCTGTTCTACTATTTACCTACAATCTGTTCTACTATTTACCCACAATCTGTTTTACTATTTAACCACGGTTTGTTGTAGTATCTACCCACAATCTTTTCCACTATTTACCAACAATCTGTTTACCTACGATCACTTCAACTATTTACCTACGTTCTGTTCTTCTATTTACCTGCAATATCTTGTACAATTTACCTGTAATCTCTTCTACACTTTCCCCACAGTCTGTTCTCTTAGTTACCTACAATCTTTTCTTCTCTTTACCTACAATCTCTCATACATTTTACCTACAATGTGTTCTACTATTTCCTTGAAATCGGTGTTGCCATTTGCCTACAATATATTCTGGTATTTCCTTGCAATCCCTTCTACTAATTTCCTACAATGTATTCTACTATTTACCTGCAATGTGTTCTACTATTAACTTACAATTTCTTCTTCTCTATACCTACAATCTGTTCTATTATTTACCTACAATTAGTTCTATTGTTTATCGACAATCTCGTATACTTTTTACCTACAATGTGTTCTACTGTTTACATACAATCTGTTCTACTATTCACTTATAATCTCTTCTACCATTTACCCACAATCCCTTCTACAATTTACCCACATTCTATGCTACTTTTTGCCTACGATCTGTTTGCATTTTTACCCACATTCTGTTTTACGTTTTACCCACAATCTGGTCTACTATTTACCTACACTCTCTTCGACTATTTACCTGTAATCTTTTCTACTCTTTACAGACAACTTGTTCTACCGTTTACCAAGGATCTGTTTAAATATGTACTTAAAATCTCTTCTATTATTTACGTACGATCTGCTTTGCCATTTACCTACAATCTGTTGGGGTATTTGTCTGCAATGTCTTCTATTATTTACGTACAGTTTGTTTGAGTATTTACCCATAATCTGTTCTACTATTTAAGAGCAATATTTTCTACTATTTTTCTGCAAACTTTTCTACAATTTTTTCTAGGATTTACCTAGAATCTTTTCCACTATTTACTTACGATCTGTTCTATTTACCTACAATCTGTTATGGGAAAGTAACGTTAGTCCCTAGCTGGCCGTGGAACTAGCCTTTGTGCTCTTGGCTGAAAAGGGTTTTTGTCAACACTTGATCAGCTTTTGTTTAGTGGTCACCCAGTCTGAAGGTGGTGCGACATTACGTTCTGTCGCTCTTGGCGGCAGGACGTATTTACTAGCCTTTCTATAAATGGCCTGTACATAGTTTAGTGCATTTCCACTTTGTAATACCTTACCTATTTTGCACTCAGCATCCACACTGTTCCAAACGCATAGTTGTGGTCCTCTCTTTAGGGTAGTAGTTCTTGTCCTGGCCCACAGTGTTTTGGACAGGGCGAGTAAAAATGCCCTTAAGCCTTAAGCTTCTAATACGGGGAGGTGTACAACTGGATGATGTAGACAAACGGCTAAAGGATTTAGTGGGAAGTGGACCTAATGTCTTAAAGAGACTAATCAATGTCTCTAGGGATGTCTGGAATGTTACAGAGGCTACGCAAACTAGCTCTTTTTAAAACTAGCTAAAAAGATAAGCAAAGAGTTTTTGAGGAGTGAAGTGCAAATCTGAGTTTTTTTCACAGTATTCTGTAGGATTGGTTTTTGAAATTAAAAAAAAAATATCTGATAAATATATGTCGTGTGGAAGCAGTTTTTTTTTTTCCAAGGCAAACATGTTAACTGCTATGTCTGTATTTACAATCTGTTCCAGCATTTACCTACAATCTGTTCTGCTATTTGCCTACAATCTCCTCTACTATTTACCCCAAATCTGTTCTGCTATTTACCTACAAATTGTTCATAATCTGTTCTACTCTTTACCTACAGTCTGTTTTACTATTTACCTACAATCTCTTCTATTATTTACCCACAATCTGCTCTACTATTTACCCACAATCGCTTCTACTTTTTACTTACGATCTCTTCTACTACTTACTTACAATCTCTTCTGCTATTTATGTACCATCTGTTCTTACTTACAATCTCTTCTGCTATTTACCTTCAATTTTTTCTACTATTCCCCTACAATTTTTTTTAATATTTGCCTATAAGCTGTTTTACAATTTACTTACAATCTCTTGTACTACTTTCCCGTATTCCCTTATACCATTTACCCACAATGTCTTGCACTATTTACCAAAAATCTGTTTTGCTATTTACCTACAATCTCTTGCACTATTTACCAAAAATCTGTTTTGCTATTTATCTACAATCTCTTGCACTATTTACCAAACATCTGTTTTGCTTTTTACCTACAATCTCTTGCACTATTTACCAAAAATCTGTTTTGCTATTTACCTATAATCTCTTGTTATATTTACCTTGAAACTCTTCTACGATTTACTTACAAACCCTTCTACTAATTATCTGCATTTTTTTCTACGGTTTACCTGCAATCTGTTCTACTATTTACATACCATCTCTTCTACCATTTACTTACCAACTCTATTACTAATTACCAACAATTTTCTCTACGATAGACCTGCAATCTCGTCTACCATTTCCTTACAATTGGTTCTACTATTTACTTGAAATTTTTTTTACTAGTTACCTACAATCTCTTCTACTTTTGACCCACAATCTTTTCTACTATTTTACTACTTCCCAACAATCTCTTCTGTTAATTACCCACAATCTCTTCTGCTATTTGTGTGCAAGCTGTTCTACCACTTACCTACAATCACCTGAGCTATTTACCTACAATTTCTTCTACTATTTGCCTACAATCTGTTCTACTATTTTATTACTTCCCTATAATCTCCCTATAATATTTACCAGCTATCTGTTCTACAATTGTCGAATAATCTGTTCCACTATTTACCTACAATCTTTTCTACTATTTCCACACTATCTGCTTTACTATTTCCCTATAATCTTATCTATTTTTTTATCTAGAATCTATTCTACCATTTACCTTCAAACTCTTCTGCTGTTTGTCTACAATCTGTTGTACTATTTCCCTATAATCCCTTCTATTATTTACCCACAGTCTGTTCTACTATTTACTTACATGCTGTTCTACTATATAATTACAATCTCTTCTACTGTTTTCCCTTTACCCTTTACAATTTAGCTACAAACCCTTCTACATTTTACCTAAGATCTCTTCTACTATTTAGCTACAATCCGTTTTGCTTTCTACATACAATCTTCTTTACTTTTTACTTACAACCTGTTCTACTTTTTAACCACAATCTGTGCCTCTATTTATCTACAATCTGTTATACTATTTGCCTACAATCAGTTCTATTATTTACCCATAAAGTGTTCTATTTTTTACCTACACTCTGTTCTACTATTTGCCTACAATCTGTTGCACTATTTACATACAAACTATTCCACTATTTACCCACAATCTTTTCTGCTATTTACGTATAATCTCTTGTAGTATTTACCTACAATCTCTCCTATTACTTACCTACAAGCTCTTCTATTATTTTCATACAATCTGCTCTAGTATCTACCCACAATATGTTCTATTATATACCCACAATATGTTCTATTATATACCCATAATCTATTCTACCATTTACCTGCAATCTGTTCTACAATTTACCAACAATCTGTTTAACTATTTCCGTATATTTTCTTCTGTCATTTAATTAGAACGTGTTCTGCTGTTAATGTGCAATCTGTTCCACTGTTAACCCACAATCTGCTTTGCTATTGACCTACAGTTTGTTCTACTGTATACCAACAATCTCTTCTACTTTTTACCCACAAACTGTTCCACTATTTACCCATGATCGGTTCCACTATTTAGCTACAATCTACTCTACGTTTTACCTAGGATTTGTTTTGCTGTTCTATTTTTCCCCGTAATCTCTTCTTTTTTTTACCTACAATCTGTTCTACTATTTACCTACAATCTCTTCTATTATTTACCCAAAATCTATTCTACTATATACCCATGATCTGTTCCACTATTTAGCTACGATCTGTTTTACTCTTTACCTACAATCTCTCCTATTTTAACGTATAATCTATTACCCACAGTCTCTTGTGCTATTTACCCACAATCTGTTCTACTATTTACCCACAATCTGTTCTGCTATTACCTAAAATCTCTTCAAACCTTGACATGACAGGAGTTAAGAATTATCCGGGATCCGAACTAGCAGTTACGTTTCATTTGTTTCCTTTCTTTGCCTTCGCTATAGTGTCGTCACCGACATTACTCCAGTCATGTAAAACGGTTTTCAATTGTATCAAGACCAGAAAGAAAGAAGGGCTTTAAGCGTCTGTAATGGAAGACAGTCATACTCAGGCACCGCTGTAATGTTTCTCTGTTAAATATTAGTTGAAAAATGAGATGATTTATTTATTTATTTTTTTTTGAGATTAATTTTTTATTCTCTTTTACCAGAACGTGGTAGCCAGACACGTTAAGAGTGATCTTAGATCCAAATTATGAAGGTTCTTCTAATTTGTTTCCCTTCTGTGCCCCAGCAAATTGTCCTTTCGAACATTACTTAGATCAAGTCAGAACTGCGCTTGATTCTATCTGAAGAAAAGGGAAAAGGGAAAATGCTGCAATCCCCCAGCATTGTTCTGTAACGAACGGTTCGCACCTACACGGGTATTGCTGCATTTTTATATGTAGGAATGTTGACCTACTGTGGATTGCTTCGCCGTCATATATCAGGTGAAAGGAAGGACACCAACTGCGGCAAACAGCACAAGCACGAGACAAAAACATCAGAAATATAGTGGGGAAACAAGTATTTCTTTGTTTGTACGCAGGTGCAACATGTTTGCTTTTCAAGGTTAATTCTTTTTTTTTTTTGTTTATTTACTTTATCAAGGCGCTTTATATGTAATGCTTGTGATTACAATGTTAGACCAGCCTTTGTATTATTGTTTTGTTAGATATTTTCTTACTCAAAAGCGTGTGCTTTTTTTCTTTTGTCATGTTTGTTGTAGAGTAACTATATTACATTTTTGTAGTAGTCATAGGCCATTCCCACTGCTATATATGAATTTATAGATTAAACTTTGCAAAGAGAAACAAACAAACAAGCCGTCAAACTAAAGGGTTGTGTCATAGATTTTATCGATAGATTCTCTGTTTTGTAGATGAACGATCGACCACGAGTGAGTCTGAAACATCCTCGTCACCCACAGAAAGGACTAACCCCAACACGTTGGGTTTTTAGAGGTAACGGTCAATTGCTTGAACTTTCAATGTATCCTTTTTTGTCAGTTTCACAAAATTTTAGATAAAAAAGCAAGAAGATTGCAATGATTCCATTAACCCTAAAGAGCTTGTAGGTATTGATTTTTCTTGTGAAAATATATCTCCCTTTGAGATATGCAGTGCAAAAGACATACATGTGTACTGGGGACAATCGCTTGCTCGCTTGCTTTGACTACATATATACTCCGTTATGTACCAAAAGAAATAAATAAAGTACATATAATAAGTTTACTTAAAGCGGTTTGGAAGAGTGGAAAGATATTCGCGAAAACAACATAATGTTTACAAATGCGTATGTCTAAGGAAACCCGCGTTGAGCAAAACTTCTAGTGGCGTGAGTTAGACCCGCTCTATAAAACGTACATGACTTTGCAACAGATGTAATTCTGATGGCAACGCGTCAATTCTGTGTGTGTTGCATCTAACATACTAGATTTGGTTTATAGAATGCGTGCTAGAAGAAGAAGCTTTGAACGGTTAAGATTAATGTCAAAGCAGCACAATATTATTGCATTATTTGTCATAATTAATATATGTTTACACCAAATTCCTTCACTCACATGTATACTTTGGCTCCAGTTAACGCTATCTCAAACCTACAGAGGAACTATGCCACAGCATTAACACGAAACGCACTGCATTTTTCTCCCCGACCTTCCACCTGGTGTTAAAAGCTTACCACCTTGTCACATATCCACCCAGATCTGAATCTGAACTGGCGACCTCATTGATCAAGAGATAGAAATTGTTCCAGCAGGAACCATCGCGCCCTGTAAAACAGCTGTAACATCAAGGTATAGGGTAGAGTGAATTGAGTGATGTCATTTTTAATATTGTAGGTAAGATCTTGACGGTCCCTCTCAAGTTCTGTAACCAAATGAGGGACCTGATCTTAACCCAGGATCTTCAGGATTCTTCTGTCCTGAGAACAACGGCGTGATCAGCAACACCGTGACAACGCGTCTGCTCACCAATCAGGAAGAAAAGTTGTCATATATGCGTTTTATATGTTTTCTAAACGGTGCATGCTGTATGATGCGCTAACATCGGTGAGTCATATCACCGCAAACCTGGGAAATTTAGGGATTATATCTTTCCTGTCATGCCAGTAGGCTGGAGAAACTTACTGTAATGCTTATTTGACATATTTTTAACTGATCGTAACTGCTGGGATAACATATGTTGTCTGAATTATTTGTTTGTTCGTGTGTTGTGGTTTAATGCCTGCTTGCATTGAAATCCATGCATGGTCTTATTTAAGAATATATAAGTATTTCCGTACTTGTTCATAAATTAAAATTGTATCGTTTCACTGCGATGATTGGAACGAAACGTCTTCAGATTATGCGTATTTAGGTAAAAGTGTTTTAAAAGAAAGGGGTCTTATGCACCTTAGGTAGAATTAGCGTAATACATAAACATATGGTATACGTTAAACATAAACAATTAATTTCGACGAAAACCAGCTACATGCATGATTGAAAAGGAAGACATGAAGGGTGAAATGTATTCTATCATGCTGAAACGTGTTTTTATGTAGGCATCGTGAGGTCCAGAGAAGTAGCCTCAAATATGCAGACAAGAGGCTGGTATTAGCTATTTTGTAAGAGCAAAACTATTGATGTCCACATTTTTTTTTAATATTTATATGTACCTTCCACAAGTGGACGCGTTCATGTAACAGTGTTTAAGAAATACTTCTGCTTTGGATATGCTTTATATGAAACCCCATTTACCGTGGCTGCTATGCCGAGTTAACTGAATATTGTGTTACAGGCGAACGCGTCTAGTAAGTAACACGTCAGTAGCCTAGCGTGGTGTCGTCCTCACACTTTGAGGATTGATAGGGATTTGCAGCGTTAGTGTTCAACGATTTACTAGTACTTGTTTTGAGATGCATACTTTCAACATCGTTCTTGTATCTTTAATAGTGTATCCAAGTTATGTATTCAGTATAAGGCCCGCGCTAACATTTAGATGAGATCAGTCATCCTAAGGCTGAACACATTTTTACTGCACGTCTACATGGAGGGACACCTTCTGTTAATATATATGACGATGATTAATCATTTTAAACCAGTAGACACTGTAGTAAATCCAGTTAGTTATATTATGTGTTTCTGTTTTTATTGTGAGGCTTATGGTGTGGGTTAATTGGAATAAAGTTTTTAATTATTATATATATGCATATATATCTGATCAATGATATCGCTATATGAGATGTATAACTGCACGACATAATTTGCTTTGAAATGAATATCTATAATAATCGGTAGTTAAACGAATAACCAGAAGGTAATGGCGTTTTCGACCAATCTGCAATATTTGACAGGTTCGGCTTGACGCTTATGCGAACGTGAACGATTCCCAATCTCGTGTAGCAGTTACACGTTGGCAACAAGAAATTGTTCGGCATAACATTTCTGCTTAGCTCTGTTCTTGTTACGGTACCTCTGTGAACAAAGACTAGACTACCGTGCTCTCTGTCTAGAAGCTTTATTAATATATCAAGTCGTCAAAGCAGAAACAGGTGGGAAATTGGGATACAACATTGAACACAGCTCTGTGATCCTTTATTCAAAACAAATCATCTAATTAATTATTATAAGATTATAAACATTTCATGTTTTCAATTTTCATAGACTAGCGTAAATCCTAAACCCGAAAGGTTTAGACAGGTTGGTAAGCCTTTGGCGTGACCACCGTCTCATGAAGTTCACGTACGAGGTGGAGCGAACCTGTCTAATGGAACCATATTTTCCAGATGGTTGATGTAATTTTGTAACGACGTAATTTCCCTTGTATGCAGACTCTTGTTCGACTTTGGACAATAAATGCTGCTGACTGTTCCTGAGAATTGACTTGATGTGTTCTTTTTAATAAGCATCCGGCTGCTGTGGATCATCTTTCGATCAAGCAACCAGAAGGAACGAAAATTCACCATGGATTTAAGTTTAAACAGTTTGGTCATTTTGAAAACCACATCGTTGCACTAAAGATCGACATTGATCTTGACATACTCTACTTTACAACGTTTGTCTAACGAGGTAATTCAACAAAATCGTTCCAAGTTTTCTTATTCAAAAGTCTGGGTTTCCCTAAGAATTTTGTTTTTGTTTCAAATTTTTTAGTAGTTGTATTTATGTAGAGTAACACAGCATATCCCCGTATTCGTCCTATTCTTCTAGTCACACGTAACCGGTGTGATTCGGCCTATTGTCAGTTACATCAGTCAAGGTTTTTTTGTAAGTATATATATAAAGTATAGAAAAATTTTATATAAAGAAATCACCCGTCTTCAACCCTCCATTACCAAAAGGCATGGACCTATACGTCACAGACCTGTAAGTCTCTTGGGTAAACACACACTCGGTAAACATCGGTGTCATTTGCCTTGTTTCTAAGTATATATAGAGAGAGTTAAGGTGTATGGCGTTACGTCTAGTTCGAAAGCATGCCGTCACATCTATTTTGTAACCATGGCTTCATATCTTGTTTGAAAATATGGCTTCGCATCGTATGGAATACCCATCGTATGGGTGACCGCAGATAAGCGCATTAGAAAGTAAAATCCACTTTAGCAAGTCATTAAACTCATAGCAAAGTCGATATATACATTTTTCCAGCTCGAGACTTTTATTTTTAAAATTTCTCTAGATTGAAAGATAAAACACACAAGCCTTTTACAGTCTCATTCACAACACTTTGATTTCTGTAAGCACGTTATGTTAGCACAATGGCTTCAATTTACTGTTAAGTTCGTCGGTTGTAGATTCGTCTCAGTGATACGTTGGGTGTGAGTATGTTGGGAGCTGGGACACACCTTTTCCGTTTTAATCTTATATCTACAGCAGTACTTAGCACAGATTTTGTGTTTAACAATTTTACATTTTGGTTGTGTCCATATCCATGTCCATATGACCGCTTGTCCCTGTTGTTCGCCCCTGAAAATTGACCAAAGCATTGGATTAGAAAAAGTTGGTTCCATTTTCTGATCAATGTAATATATCTTAAATTACTACTATATATATTAAAACTAGGGCGATGAAGGCAATGCGATAGCTGTAAATGGTCATACGTACGCGGCCAATAAAATACCACCTCTCTTGGGTTTACCTGAATGAGAGTTAATCATGTATTCACTACTTTTTAAGTAGTAACAACTTATACCCTGTCTCACGCCATGCTTAATTACCATTTTTTAAACGTCAATGGTTAAGAATAACTCAAATGGCGTGTCGTTTAGCATTTGGAGTAATTCAGAGTAGGAAGAGTCGTGCCATCAATACATCTGTTGGTGTACATGTACATATTATTTTAGGTCTGGTATTTGCACAGAGTTAGGTCAGGATTAAATTTGTGACGAAAAGACGAATTTAGAATTACAGGTCGTAAAAAATCTCCCAGAGGTAAACCCTTCGTCATAGGGTGGAGTGGATTCTGAGCGTGTTTTTAAAAATTGCTTTGACTCAGAAAATTGGTTAATAAGCAATTCCGAGCATAGTCTTGTGTAAGACAATTGACATTTGTAGATTTTCCTTTCTGCTGACCATTAAAATATGGGGTACCAATGATACAATCTAATGGGGAAACCACGGTGGATATCATGCTGTTGAGGGGAAAACCACGTTTTTTAAACGGAAACTACGGTTTTGAGGGAAAAAACGGAATTGAGGGGGAAACCACGCTGTTGGGGTAAAAACCACGGTGTTAAGGGGGATACCACAATGTTGGGGGAGAAACCACGGTTTTACGGGTAATCCACCAACTGTTACATCACTCGCCATGTACATTTTTCCTGACAAATCTAATGAATTAAAACTAGTGCCAAACCAGCAAATGCAGGATTCGAACATCTGACCTATCTTGCCCGGATATAGAGAATGGGGTACATAATTAAAAACAATAGTGAACGTTACTGACCGCCTGTAAACAGACGATTTGACTGATTGGTGTAGGTCGGCGTGCAACGATTAAAAAACAATTAACAGACGAAGGAATTGGAATTCCTTACGATTCTAAAAATACTGAAGCCGAGCCGAAATTACATGAACAGAACCACAAATGAAACCATTTTACCAACACTAGATAAGAAGCTCAGATGTTTACACACGCGCAAATTAGCAGGAACTGTGAAATCACCAAATAGGTCGTCGTGCCTTGGATTTGCTCTCACGCTCTTCCAGAACTAAATGGCCAACGTTAAAAGGTCGGATTTCTAAATTTTAACTGAAGAATCGACCGACGGACCGGCTCCCGGTTCATCTCCCGTGTCTACAGACAGACATGCAGGCAAACAGACAGATTTATAGGACACAGAAAGGAAAAAAGAGGGAAAATACGTGTCTCACCTTCGATGGCTCCAATACTAAGCATTAGTTCACTCTCTTTGTCAATATTTTCCTGAATGTCAGTGTCTTCTGTCTGTATTACATGAAAAAAGTTCTTGAAAACAGAGAGGATTGCCACGCAATCTGATGGTATTTTCCGTGTCTGTGAGCCTACTCCCTCCAGTTCTAATGTCTGTAGGCCTTCTCCCTCCAGTTCTGGTGTCTGTAGGTCTACTCCCTCCAGTTCTGGTGTGTGTAGGCCTTTTCCCTCCAGCTCTGTACCTATGGACCTTCTCCCTCCAGTTGTGGTAGGCCTCCATTCAGTTCTGGTGTCTGTAGGCCTTCTACCTGCAGTTCTGGTGTCTGTAGGTCTACTTCCTCCAGTTCTGGTGACTGTAGGTCTACTCCCTCCAGTTCTGGTGTCTGTAGGCCTTTTACCTCCAGTTCTGGTGTTTGTAGGTCTACTGTCTCCAGTTCTGATGTCTGTAGGCCTTTTCCCTCCAGTTCTGGTGCCTGTAGGTCTACTCTCTCCAGTTCTGGTGTCTGTAGGCCTTCTCCCTCCAGTTCTGTTGGCCTTCTATCCCTAATTCTGGTGTCAGTAGGCCTTCTCCCATCAGTTCTGATGTCTGCACTCCTTCTACTTCCAGTTCTGGTGCCTGTAAGCCTTTTACCTCCAGTTCTGGTGTTTGTAGGTCTACTGTCTCCAGTTCTGCTGTCTGTAGGCCTTTTCCCTCCGGTTCTGGTGCCTGTAGGTATACTCCATCCAGTTCTGATGTCCGGAGGCCTTCTACCTCCAGTTCCGGTGTCTGCATGTCTTCTACCTCCAGTTTTGGTATCTGTAGGCCTTCTCCCTCCAGTTCTGGTGTTTGTAGGCCTCCTACATCCAGTTCTCGTGTGTGTAGGTCTACTTACACCAGTTCTGGTGTCTGTAGGTCTACTCCCTCCAGTTCTGGTGTCTGTAGGTCTACTTCCTCCGGTTTATGTGTCTTTAGGCCTTCTACCTCCAGCTCTGATGTCTGTAGTCCTTCTACCTCCAGCTCTGATGTCTGTAGGCCTTCTACCTCCAGTTCTGGTGCCTGTAGGCATTCTCCCTCCAGGTCTGGTATCCGTAGGCGCTTTACCTCCAGTTCTGATGCCTGTAGGCCTTCTCCCTCCAGTTCTGGTGCCTGTAGGCATTCTCCTTCCAGTTTTGATGTCTGTAGGCCTTCCCCTTCCATTTGTGGTGTCTGTAGGTCTACTCCCTCCAGTTCTGGTGTGTGTAGGTCTACACCCTCTAGTTCTAGTGCCTGTAGGACTTCTCCCCCCAGTTCTGATATATACAGGCCTTTTACCTCCGGTTCTGGTGTCTGTAGGTCTACTCCCTCCAGTTCTGGTGAATGCAGGCCTTTTCCCTCCAACTCTGTAATTATGGGCCTTAGCCCTCCAGTTCTGGTGTGTGCAGGCCTTCTACCTCCAGTTGTGGTGCCTGTAGACCTCCATTCAGTTCTGGTGTCTGTAGGCCTTCTACCTCCAGTTCTGGTGTCTGTAAATCTACTTCCTCCAGTTTTTGGTGCCTGTAGGTCTACTCCCTCCAGTTCTGGTGTCTGTAGGGCTTCCACCTCCAGTTCTGGTGTCCGTAGGCCTTCTCCCTCCAGTTCTGGTATCCGTTGGCCTTTTACCTCCAGTTCTGATGCCTGTAGGCCTTCTCCCTCAAGTTCTGGTGCCTATAAGCATTCTCCTTCCAGTATTGATATCTGTAAGCCTTACCCTTCCATTTGTGTTGTCTGTAGGTCTACTCCCTCCAATTCTAGTGTCTCTAGGTCTACACCCTCCAGTTCTGGTGTCTGTAGGCCTTCTTCCTCCAGTTTTGATGTCTGTAGGCCTTTTACCTCCGGTTCTGGTATCTGTAGGTCTACTCCCTCGTTCTGGTGTATGCAGGCCTTTTCTCTCTAGCTCTGTACCTATGGGCCTTTTCCCTCCGGTTCTGGTGTCTGTATGCCTTCTACCTGCAGTTCTGGTGCCTGTAGGTCTACTCTCTCCAGTTCTGGTGTCTGTAGTCCTTCTCCCTCCAGTTCTGTTGGCCTTCTATCTCTAATTCTTGTGTCAGTAGGCCTTCTCCCATCAGTTCTGATGTCTGCACGCCTTCTACTTCCAGTTCTGGTGCCTGTAAGCCTTTTACCTCCAGTTCTGGTATTTGTAGGTCTAATGTCTCCAGTTCTGCTGTCTGTAGGCCTTTTCCCTCCAATTCTGGTGCCTGTAGGTCTACTCCCTCCAGTTCTGATGTCCGGAGGCCTTCTACCTCCAGTTCCGGTGTCTGCATGTCTTCTACCTCCAGTTTTAATATCTGTAGGCCTTCTCTCTCCAGTTCTGGTGTTTGTAGGCCTCCTACATCCAGTTCTCGTGTGTGTAGGTCTACTTCCACCAGTTCTGGTGTCTGTAGGTCTACTCCCTCCAGTTCTGGTGTCTGTAGGTCTACTCCCTCCAGTTCTGGTGTCTGTAGGTCTACTTCCTCCGGTTTATGTGTCTTTAGGCCTTCTACCTCCAGCTCTGATGTCTGTAGTCCTTCTACCTCCAGCTCTGATGTCTGTAGGCCTTCTACCTCCAGTTCTGGTGCCTGTAGGCATTCTCCCTCCAGGTCTGGTATCCGTAGGCGCTTTACCTCCAGTTCTGATGCCTGTAGGCCTTCTCCCTCCAGTTCTGGTGCCTGTAGGCATTCTCCTTCCAGTTTTGATGTCTGTAGGCCTTCCCCTTCCATTTGTGGTGTCTGTAGGTCTACTCCCTCCAGTTCTGGTGTGTGTAGGTCTACTCCCTCTAGTTCTAGTGCCTGTAGGACTTCTCCCCCCAGTTCTGATATATACAGGCCTTTTACCTCCGGTTCTGGTGTCTGTAGGTCTACTCCCTCCAGTTCTGGTGTATGCAGGCCTTTTCCCTCCAGCTCTGTAATTATGGGCCTTAGCCCTCCAGTTCTGGTGTGTGCAGGCCTTCTACCTCCAGTTGTGGTGCCTGTAGACCTCCATTCAGTTCTGGTGTCTGTAGGCCTTCTACCTGCAGTTCTGGTGTCTGTGAATCTACTTCCTCCAGTTTTGGTGCCTGTAGGTCTACTCCCTCCAGTTCTGGTGTCTGTAGGGCTTCTACCTCCAGTTCTGGTGTCTGTAGGCCTTCTCCCTCCAGTTCTGATGTCTGTAGGCCTTCTCCCTCCAGTTCTGGTGTCTGTAGGCCTTCTCCCTCCAGTTCTGGTGTCTGTAGGCCTTCTCCCTCCAGTTCTGATGTCTGTAGGCCTTCTCCCTCCAGTTCTGGTGTCTGTAGGCCTTCTCCCTCGAGTTCTGGCGTCTGTAGGCCTTCTACCTCCAGTTCTGATGTCTGTAGGCCTTTCACCTCCAGTTCTGGTGTCTGTAGGCCTTCTACCTCCAGTTCTGGTGTTTGTAGGCCGTCTCCCTCCAGTTCTGGTGTCTGTAGGCCTTCTCCCTCCAGTTCTGGTGTGTGTAGGTCTACTTCCTCCAGTTCTGGCGTCTGTAGGCGTCCTCCCTCCAGTTCTGGTGCCTGTTGGTCTACTCCCTCCGGTTCGTGTATCTGTAGGCCTTCTACCTCCAGCTCTGATATGTGGAAGCCCTCTACCTCCAGTCATGGTATCTGTAGACCTTCTACCTCCAGTCCTGATGTCTGTAGGCCTTCTCCCTCCAGTTCTGGTGTCTGTAGGCTTTCTTCCTCCAGTTCTGGTATCCGTTGGCCTTTTACCTCCAGTTCTGATGCCTGTAGGCCTTCTCCCTCAAGTTCTGGTGCCTGTAAGCATTCTCCTTCCAGTATTGATATCTGTAAGCCTTACCCTTCCATTTGTGGTGTCTGTAGGTCTACTCCCTCCAATTCTAGTGTCTGTAGGTCTACACCCTCCAGTTCTGGTGTCTGTAGGCCTTCTCCTTCCAGTTTTGATGTCTGTAGGCCTTTTACCTCCGGTTCTGGTATCTGTAGGTCTACTCCCTCGTTCTGGTGTATGCAGGCCTTTTCTCTCTAGCTCTGTACCTATGGGCCTTTTCCCTCCGGTTCTGGTGTCTGTAGGCCTTCTACCTGCAGTTTTGGTGTCTGTAGGTCTACTTCCTCTAGTTCTTATGTCTGTAGGCCTTTGACCTCAAATTCTGCGTCTGTAGGCCTTCTACCTCCAGTTCTGGTGTCTGTAGGCCTTCTACCTCCAGTTCTGGTGTGTATAGGTCTACGTCGTCCAGTTCTGGTGTCTGTAGGCCTTCTCCCTCCAGTTCTGGTGTCTGTAGGCCTTCTCCCTCCAGTTCTGGCGTCTGTAGGCCTTTTACCTCCAGTTCTGATGTCTGCATGGCTTCTCCCTCCAGTTCTGGTGCCTGTAGACCTTTCACCTCCAGTTCTGGCGTCTGTAGGCCTTCTCCCTCCAGTTCTGGTGTCTGTAGGGCTTCTACCTTCAGTTCTGGTGTGTGTAGGTCTACTTCGTCCAGTTCTGGTGTCTGTAGGCCTTTCACCTCCAGTTCTGGCGTCTGTAGGCCTTCTCCCTCCAGTTCTGCGTCTGTAGGCCTTCTCCCTCCAGTTCTGGTTCATGATGCACTGATTTCCTGGTTTTAAACGCACGTAGATTGTTAAAACGGTCACATAAGGACAATCGACCACTTTTTGTCTACGCATACATATGTATTAGCAGGCTGCGGAATATACAAACTTCTCCCTCCAGTTCTGGTGTCTGTAGGGCTTCTCCCTCCAGTTCTGGTGTCTGTAGGCCTTCTCCCTCCAGTTCTGGCGTCTGTAGGCCTTTTACCTTCAGTTCTGGTGTCTGTAGGCCTTCTCCCTCCAGTTCTGGCGTCTGTAGGCCTTCTCCCTCCAGTTCTGGTGTCTGTTGGCCTTCTCCCTCCAGTTCTGGCGTCTGTAGGCCTTTTACCTCCAGTTCTGGTGTCTGCATGTCTTCTCCCTCCAGTTCTTGTGTCTGTAGGCCTTTCACCTCCAGTTCTGGCGTCTGTTGGCCTTCTCCCTCCAGTTCTGGTGTCTGTAGGGCTTCTACCTTCAGTTCTGGTGTGTGTAGGTTCTACTTCGTCCAGTTCTGGTGTCTGTAGGCCTTCTCCCTCCAGTTCTGGTGTCCGTAGGCCTTCTCCCTCCAGTTCTGGTGTCTGTAGGTCTACTCCCTCCGGTTCGTGTGTCTTTAGGCCTTCTACCTCCAGCTCTGATATCTGTAGGCCTTCTACCTTCAGTCCTGGTGTCTGTAGCCTTCTACCTCCAGCTCTGATATCTGTAGGCTTTCTCCCTCGAGTTCTGGTGCCTGTAGGCATTCTCCTTCCAGTTCTGATGTCTGTAGGCTTTCCCCTTCCATGTGTGGTGTCTGTAGGTCTACTCCCTCCAGTTCTGGTGTGTGTAGGTCTACTTTCTCCACTTTAGTGGCCACTAGAGAAGTGTCTGTGAATGAAAGATTTTACCGCTTGCTTCTGTGATCGTATGCACCTCATTACTGTGCAATGAAGTGGGTAGACTAAGGATAACATGAGCGCAGACTGACGTATGTCTATGTATTTCTGGATAAATGAAAACAAGACATGAAGGCAAAACCATTCCCGCGTATAGCTCTTCTTTACCCACAAGTCAGTGCAAGGGGGTACAATTTAGTTGTAAAGGCTGTAGTTGATTAATAACTAAGTGCGTGTGTCTAAGCGGTAAAATTGAGGAATGGATTAAAACTGCCACCGGAATATGAACAACTTTCTTAGTTATAGGTCTTATGATCGTAGCAAGCCAGCCTAAGCCAGTGAGGCTCCGGTCACCGTTACAATTCTGTTTATATGATGTAAATATGAGCAGGAACCATAAAAAGCAGCTGCAGACAAAAACAATAGTAGAATCGTCCTAGAACGAAAAGAGTGCGATACTACTACGGCTGGGGCACTAATCACGCTGATGTGCGCAGTATGTAACTTCAGTATAATTTCAAGTCGAAAACCTTTGATATATACCTATGAAAAATTGGATCCGGAATCCGGAGCTGTACGTTAGACAATGGTCTAGGAAATACATACATTACGCTGAAAACACATTTGTTTGTCTACCATACGGCCCATTTTGCGCATGCCAACCGACGCGCACTCGAAACTGCTGCCTGGCTATATTGTCATTACTGAAATAAAACAGGTAATGTTATCGTTTAGTAAATTTTTTTTATATATTTGATTATCTTTATACACCTCTATAATATTCACGCATGTCATCATTGATGAATCATTTTTATGCTTCAACGACACCTGAATGGCCAGGATATACCACCGATCTATGACGTGTGACTAACGACCTTTCTCCTCATGTGATGCACTGATTTCCTGGTTTTAAACGCACGTAGATTGTTAAAACGGTCACATAAGGACAATCGACCACTTTTTGTCTACGCATACATATGTATTAGCAGGCTGCGGAATATACAAAGTACTACGTGTAAGCGAACACCGGTGAATCCAGCACTGATCTAAATGTTGCCTGACGCCATATTAAGGAATGTTTGACTTGTGTCAGTCAGCCTAAATGCCCAGCGTAAAGCAGCGGTCTTTGGGGAGGTATTGACAAACTTTCCCACTAGTGATGTAAGGAGCTTAGTCTGCGTACAAGATTAACACCCACGAGTATTGTCGACCTTATAGGCAGTGGGGGTCGAGATAACTCATACATTCCCTGTCCACTGCCGGCTGCCCCCGTTGTTACCTGGTGATAGAAAGTCAGAGTCGTGCCAAAGGGAACGACTTAGTTCAGTTGAGAAATAACTAAAACGCGTGTGTCTCTAAGCGGTAAAAATACCGAATGAATTAAAACTTCCACTGGGATTTGAACAAACGACTTCTTATTCAACGATCTTATGATCATAGGAAGCCAACTTGAGGCAATGAGGCTCCGGTCACCGTTGGAATTCTGTTTGTATGATGTAAATGGTGGGTAGCCGCCATAAAATCAGGTGCAAAGGAAAAACGAGAGTACAATCATTCCAGATCGAAAAGAGTGTGATACCGTGGCCTAATCACCCTGATGTGCGCAGTATGTGCCTTTAGTATAATTTCAAGTCGAAATCTTGATATATACTTATGAAGAATTGGGGTCCGGAATCCGGAGCTGCTGTCTAAGGCTACAGTGGTATAGGAAATGCATAAAATTTCACTGAAAACACATTTGTCTACCATTATACCCGTTTTGAGCAAGCGTACCAATGCCCACTTGAAACTGCTGCCTGGCTATATTATCAATACTGAAAAAAAAACACATACTGTTGCTAAATTGTGAAGAAGTTAAATCTGGAGACTAAATTACCACTGTCATTGCAATTAACGTGACACGCCCTTGAAGGCTAAACATCAGTAGGAAAGTTGCTTTTCCAGCCAAGATGGAAGTTCTACAATATGAAACATCAACATAAGCTTTTCTTTCAGAGCGAATTATTTCTTACTCAGCCTATTATAGACATATTATGAGAGAGAGAGAGAGAGAGAGAGAGAGAGAGAGAGAGAGAGAGAGAGAGAGAGAGAGAGAGAGAGAGAGAGAGAGAGAGAGACAGACAGACAGAGACAGACAGACAGACAGACAGAGAGTAAACTTTAGTATATTTTTTATATATTTGATTATCTTTATACACGAGTATAAAATTCACGAAGTCTAGGGTCTAGAAAATCCCTGTCCCTCACTTTACATTAAACTCGATTTCATGGGCCCATTTATACAACAGTTGACCAAGAATGATTTTTATGCAAGTTGACTTGAAAATAAATTGTCCACTAGAGAGCGTGTGGGATTATCTGTGGGATTATCTGTGGGATTTGTATGATATTAGGAATAATCCTCATCTGCAGTAAATTTAGTTAACATTTATTTATTTACTTAATCAAAGTTATTTCCTACACCATTCCTGTTAACAGTTTTGGTCTAAGTTGTTACACAGTAGGGGAGCATTATAATAATATGGAGTAAAATATACAAGCATTGTTTTAAGTGAATCCTTTAATATTTAAATTCACCTCGGCCAACAATGTCTGGCTCATATCAGCCCATAAATATATGGGTTTAGTGCATTATATAAAATCTACACATACATTTTACAAACATATTGTTTTGAATTATAATGAGACAAGGATAGATACGATATGGCAATTAACCTTTGCTAATATTCATGTATAAAAACTGAAGGTCACACTTCTGTTTCATAGCCTACCTTCCCCCCTCCCCCACCTTCAGAAATTATATAGGGGAGGCTAACGCATACTAGATGACACTACTTCCGCTGCATACAGCCCCCACCCCACCCCCAGCCCCGCCACCACCCCCCCACCCCACACACTCACGCGCACACACTTTATAACGTTCTGCCGCTCCTGTGTTTGAAATACTTTACAAAACATTACAGTTGTAATGGTCAAATCTTTAGTATAATTATTTTTAGTTTCTTTCTCATAGGCGGATATGATGTTTTCACCATTGTTATGTACTGATTATGGGAGACAACTCTTGCACTTACACCATCCTACTCTCCCTTGTCCGTACAAGAGAAAGACATTATAGCGGCGACTTCCACAAGCAGTAAATGTTCTACAGCAATTTTAATGGGTCGATATAAACGGTATGTTATAGCCTAATGTCCATTACTTGTGAAAAGAAATTTCAAAATGTTCAACTCTATTGTAGTGTATGCATGCTGTGTTGTGTGAAATTTCAATCAAGGTGTATGTAATTTTTGTTCCCCAGACATTAACCATGTGCTTTCTTTTAACATCAACGACACGGCTGTGAATTTTTTTGTTGATGTTTTCTGTAATCACTGTGTTGTAGCGATTATAATTGATGTCTCTGGTGTTTCTGTTTAAATCTATAACTAGATAAATGCTTTTCGTATCTTAAGGTAACAAATCTATGTACTCTCGTTATACAATTGTTACCGTTAAAAATCTGTTATTACATGTAGCTCTGGTAAGTTCTTGCAACGACCTTTAACGGCTGTATTATTGTGTGAGTAAATTCCTTTCTTTTTATTTTTTTTTACAGTCCATCACACACACCTACACACCCATGAGTATGCCTATAGTGGCAAGCCAAGAGAATTGTGTGTATCAAAGAGTCAAAGAGTGTGCATTGTGTTATGGCCCAGTACATACAACAGTCTACACATGAATATTGCCGGATTGCATTACATGCAGTCCCCTATTCAATCCACCTAAAGTGCGCTCCATGGTCACTCTGGTGGCAAACAAACTGTTGTCACAGGAATGGCCTGGAGATGAAATAGAAATATATTTGTATCACAACGCCTTTTTTCCGAAAGCAGAAAAGTTATTCTATTTTGCATAATACACCTTGGACTGTATGTTTTCTGACCCATATATGTGGCGCTATAAAGCCGGTTTTGAAGTAAGCAAATGACATTTTTAAGAAGTGGACCGGCCCCGCTGGCACAGTCGGCAGAGCGTCCGCTTCAGGAGCAGTAGATCAATCCTGGGTCCAGTCACGCCTAAGACTGTACATACACTCTAAGAACTCCTTCGTCGTCACATGACTGAAAAATTAAGCACGACGTTAAATTCCCAAGCACTCATCCACATGTTTTAAGACGGCAGTTTTGACACCGTAGCAAGGAGCAGACGTTTTAAGATGACATTAAACAAAAAGAACGAACAACATACTGTTACTTAATCGCTTTTTCATGTCGTCTGTGACTTGCACTGTGTGTTTTCTAACCCTATAAGGGGCCTTATACAGCCTTTTTCGAACTAAGGAAATGGCATTTTAAGGAGGCATTTTTGACACAGTAGCCAGTAGCAGGGGGTATAAGATGGCTTTAAGTAAGAAGAAAGAACAACGTACCTTCGTTTAATCGTCTTTGCAGGGTGTTTGCGACTTGGATTGTATGTTTTCTGATCCTACGAGTGATCCTATAGATTTATTTATTTACTTGATTAGTGTTTTACGCCGTACTCAAGAATATTTCACTTATACGACGGCGACCAGCATTATGGTGACCCTGTAAAGCCTGTCTTAAAGTAAGCAAACGGATTTTTGAGAAGCCATTTTAGACACCATAGGAAGTTAGAGACGATTTGAGATTGCGTTGAATTTTACGAATGAAAAACATACTGTCGTTTAATCGCCTTTACAGGGCGTCTGCGACATGCACTAGTCAGATATCTTTCTCGTGAAATGAATTTGTAGAGATTTCTTACACCTAGGCATGTTGGAGACAGTCTAAGATGGCAGTGAACATAATGATTAAACAAGATAATGTGCTTTATTGCTCATTACTGCACGTCTTCGACTTGCGTTGCATTTGTTGTGACTCATGGTTTCCTGACCACAACTATGCACCTTTTAACTGATCGTAGAAATGTACCTCTAGAGCCGGTTATAGTATAGTGAAACACTCATTTCAGGAAGGTATTTTGAACACTAAATCGTTCGAAAGGTAAAAAAATATTGTCTTATGTTTCCAACATTGTAGTTTTGCAGTAAGACTGAAATTTGTGTCTTTTTGGATGAGCTTTTAACTACCTAAATAACACGTTACTATACATGTAACATTAATGTACAAGATGCGTCTATAGCCCTCTCAATGTTGTTTTACAAAGGCAAAACATTCCAGCACAACATTCAGCTCTATATTCGCAGCTACATGAGCTGTATTCTGGGGAATGTTCGGTTAAATGTTGTGTTAGAACCGTGTGCCAACTTACCGAGCTTATTTGATTGGTGATTTACGACATACTTAGTAATATTTCACTTACACGACGGCGGCCAGCATTATGGTGGGAGAAAACCGGACAGAGCCCGGTGAAACCTACGACCATCCACAGGCTGATGCCAGATCTTCCCACTTACGGTCAGACAGCAAGCCAGCATAAGCTGGAATTAAACTCACAGCCACCATATTCGTGAGAGGCATCATTGCGCCGTGCTGGCGTGCTAAGCCTTTCGGCCACAATTAAGCACTGTTATTATCTGTCCCCAAAATCTGAGGAATTAGAGTAGTCTACATCAACTCTCCTGTATTCCCTCTATTTGCGGCCGTTGTTAATATTCACAAATGTCTCGTTAGACTGTATTATGTAACGTGACCGTTAAAGTTAACAGCGAATCCAGCAAACGGTAACGTTGCCGGTGGAGTTAACACCGCGTGCAGTCACTTAACCGCGGCGTTAAAGTTAACGTCACGTTAAGTTCAGTTTAACGGGTCATTGTAATGACCCATACTGAAATCGTCGATGTTAGTATACACATTCTAGCATAAGCAAATTAGCAAGTTTGGTATACACCGTACGCATGGTTTTCTAAGACACTGTCGTCTCTAGATGTGTACGTCTCTTTTGCCCTGAAGTCTATTATATATGAACATCCAAATCCACGAAGATGTGCCTACTAGTCTTTCCTCAAATCTAGTATATGGTCACAGACAAACATATTGTAGTCTCTGCACACGTAGCTAAGTCACTAAACACAACAAAGCCATAATACACCGTGCTAAGTGAGAACAAAGCCGTTATTCGTTGTACACTTTTCCGCCACGCGACTTTTTTTTATCAGATCTACATATCATTGAGATTCTATGCGTGGAAACAGGCATTCAGTAATTCCCAATACGACGTATGACACAAATCATCAAAGAATTACTGTAAGAAAATATGACGGAATTCTGCAAAGAAGGCGGTCAACAGTTTTCAGTGATGTTGGAAAGACGCAAGATATGTTATAGGCAACTGAGTAAAATCAGTATTTAAATCGTACACCGTGCTAGAACAGGTTGTAGACAACAAAAGATTTATCTGAGTTGCGCTTTGATTGCAACTGTCCGTATATCCATTCTAATGGCGATCTAATTCAACATTCAAGATACAAAGTCTAGTCGGGATTAGATTTGGTAATGAAGCAGAGAGCCAGAGATTCTGGACGCTTTGTCCACATTTACTGACAAGAGAAATATGCTACTTGTAAATTTAAGAAACTTGGAGTGAAAGCATGTCATAGAATAACCTTGGCACACTAGTTTTTGCAGTAATAGCTTGTGACGTTGATTGAAATCGTCACACAACACAAAGAATCTAACAATAGCTTCACGGCGAGATATGTACACGCCATATTCAGGACCTTTCGTTATACTGCTATCCGAGTCATGGATAATTTACAATGTCAAGATTGAAACTATCCCTCTTCACGTACATTGTGCAAGAGAGGAGACGGTTTTGGTCTTGGCATATTTGTACAATTTCGAGAGTCCATGGTTTCTTTTTATCCAGTGGGAGTGGGTAAATATCTTCCACAACCTTTGCTATACATGTCTTTTTTGCCTTATGCATAACACATTGGGTTATTTGTACGGATGGCCTCACATCTAGTCCGTACGTTTGGCGTCATATCTATCTTTAAAGCATAGCTCAACATCTGGTTGAAAAGCATGGCTTCACGTGTAGTTTGTAATCATGGGCCCACATCTAATTTGAAAACATGGTTTTACATCGTGTATCAGCCTGGCTATGCATTGAGTTTGTGACCGCAGATAAGCACATAAATGCACTTTAGCAAATCATTAAACACATAACAAAGTCGGTATATACACTTTTCCACCTCGAGAGCTTTACTTTTGAAATTTCACAAGATTGAAAGACAAAACACACAAGCCTTTTACTGTCTTATTCACAACACTTTGCTTTCCGATCAGCCGCGCCAGCCGAACTCGGGACACACCTTTTCCGTTTTGATGTTATATTTACAGCAGTACTTAGCACAAATTTTGTGTTTAACAATTTTACATTTTGGCTTGTATCCATATCCATGTCCATATGACCGCTTGTCCCTGTTGTTCGCCCCTGAAAATTGACCAAAGCATTGGATTAGAAAATGTCGGTTCCATTTTCTGATCAATGTAATATATCTTAAATTACTACTATATATATTAAAACTAGGGCGATGAAGGCAATGTGATAGCTGGAAATGGTCACACGTACGCAACCGATGAAATACAACCTCTGTTCAGTTTACTTGAATGAGGGTTAATCAGGTATTCGCTAACTTTTAAATAGTAACAACTTATACCCTGTCTCACGCCATGGTTTTATTACCATTTTTTAAACGTCAATGGTTAAGAATAACTCAAATGGCGTGTCTTTTAGCATTTGGAGTAATTCAAACTAGCAGGAGTCGTATCATCAGTTTTATCTCTTAGTGTACATGCATATGTTATTTTAGGCCTAATATTCGCACAGAGATTGGTCAGAGTTTAGTTTGTGACGAAAATATGCACATAAAATCGATTGCAGGTCGTAAAAATCTCCGAGAGGTAAAGCCTTTGTCATAGCCATTCCGGCTATAATGACTGGCTTTAAGCATAAGGTGGAGTGGATTCTGGGCGTGTTCTTAAAAATTGTTTTGACTCAGACAATTCCGAGTATATTCTTGTGTAAGACAATTGACATTTGTGCATTCTCCTTTCTGCAGGCCATTAAAATAATGAGTACAGATGGTACAATGTAAGGGTGTTGAGGGGGAAACTACGGTGTTGAGGGGGATACCATGGTGTTGTGGGAAAAACCTCGGTGATGTAGGCAATACCAAGGTTTTGAAGGAAAATATGCAACTGAGTGGAGAAACCACGCTGATGAGGTGAAAACCACGGTGTTAATGGGAAACCATGCTGTTGAGGTGAAAACCACGATGTTAATGGGAAACCATGCTGTTGAGGTGAAAACCACGATGTTAATGAGAAATCACACTAATGAGATGAGAACCACGATGTTAATGGGAAATCACACTAATGAAGTGAGAACCACGGTGTTAATGGGAAACCATACTGTTGAGGTGAAAACCACGGTGTTAAGGGTAACCCACATAACTTTACATCACTGGCCATGTACATTTTGTCTGACAATGCTCCTGAATTAAAACTAGTGCCAAACTAGCAAATGCTGGATTCAAACATGCGATCTATGTCCTCTGGGTGTGAAGGATGGGGTACATCATTAGAATAATAGTGAACGTCGCGTTGATCGACAACAAAATAAATAAGTGGAATAAAACAGACCAATCTGACCGCCTGTAAACCGGCGAATTCATTGATTGGTGTAGGACGCCGTGCAACAATTAAAAAACAATTAACAGATGAACGAATCGGAATTTCATACGATCCTAAAAATACAGAAGCCGAGCCAAAATTGCATGAATAGAACCACAAATGAAACCATTTTACCAACACCAGATAACAAGGTCAGATGTTTCTTTTGCGAGCATGGTTTACACGCAAATCTTCACGCGCAAATTAACAGGAGCTGTGACTTTACCAAATAAGTCGATGTGCGGAGGATTTGCTCTCACGCTCTTCCTGAAGTAAAAAGACAAATTTTAAAAGATCGGGTTTCCAAATTTTGACTGATGGGTCGACTGGCGGACCGACCCCATGTTTATCTCCTGTTTCTACAGAGAGACATGCAGGAAGACTAACAGATTTATGGGGAACATAAAGGAAAGACAAAGGGAAATTGAGTGTCTCACCTTCGATGGTTCCATCACTAAGCAGTAGTTCACCTTCCTCGTCAATATTTTGCATCATGTCCGTGTCTTCTGCCTGTATAACATGAAAAAGAAAGTTCTTGAAAAGAGAGAAGATCTCATTCAGATGACAGCTGCCGTGTCTGTAAGCCTACTCCCTCAATATGTGGTCTCTGTAAGCCTACTCCCTCAATATGTGGTGTTTGTAAGCCTACTCCCTCCAGCTCTGGTGTCTGCAAGCCCACTCCCTCCAGCTCTGGTGTTTGTAGGTCTGTCCCCTCCACTTTTCGTGGCCACTGGAGAGGTGTTCGATAAATGAACCGTTTCATCGGTTGGTTCTGTGACTGTACGCACCAATCAGTGTTCAATGGAATATGTAGACAAAGGAAATTCTGAAGACAGCCTGGCGACACATTTATGTATTTCTACTTAAAAGATAACATGACATGAAGGCTACACCATTCCCGCGAAAAGCTCTCCTTCACCCACAAAAGAGTGCAAAACGGTACACCTTAGTTGAGAAACAACTAAACGCGTGTATCTAACCTGTGAAATTAACGAATGATTTATAAACACCAGCGGGATTTGAAACACACAAATGACTTTACCAAGGCTGCTATGATTGCAGCAAGCAAACCTGAGCCAGTGAGGCTCCGATCTCCGTTGAAATTCTGCACATATCATTTACTAGTAAATGTGAGCAGCTGGCATAAAAAGCAGCTGCAGACAAAAACGATAGTATAATCGCCCCAGAAAGAAAAAGGTGTGATACAGGGCACTAATCACGCTTATGTGCTCAGTATGTGACTTCAGTATAATTTTAGGTAAATATATACACTCATAAAGAATTAGGACTGAACTGAGCCCAGGGAAAATCATTAAGGTTGCCGTAGTCTACGAAAAACATTAATCACACTGAAAAAACATTTTTCTCTACCCGATGTACCCATTGGGCTATAGCTCCATTATTGAAATAAAATAGTACACAATTGCTCAATTATAAACTTGTCAAACCTGAAAACCAACTTACCATTGTCATTACCATCAACGTGACAAGCCCAAGAAGGCTGAACATCAGTAGTAGAGTCGGTTTTCCAGCCATGATGGAAGTTCTACAACAAGAAAGATCAACATATGCTTTCCTTTCAGAGCGGATGCTTCCTGTACCGAATGGCATGTATATCGAGAAATGTTAACAGAATGGTCGCAAATTTAATAATAGAATTATTTATTATTCAGCTCATTACGGACATAATAGCCGCTGCAATGGTCCATTACATGTCTGATAGAGAGATGATCATCCTTTAGTATACATATATTTATAATTTTTGTTATACTTTATGCACTTCTATAATATTCACGAATGTTTTGACTGATACGACGTTACGATAGCGTTAAGTTATGTTCCCCCCACCCCTTAGCGGCGGGGATGTACCACGGGTCTATGACATGTAACTAACGAACTCTCCTCTCACTTGACCCACTGAGTTATTGACTGCTAGTGAGTCCTCGTTGTCATATGACTGAAAAATTGTGCGATATAAAACCCCAAGTCTACATATGTACATACATACGAAAGGGCCCAGTTGTGTTATCCAATTGCGAGGCCTCTAACATTTACAATGTGCGTGTACTCACCCAGTCAATCTTCAGAGACAGTGGTCTAATCCTTCCAGGCTGTATAGTCGATATGCCGTTGATAACCTGTGAACGTGTTTTTATACTCTTTTATCATTTCCTTGTCCTTTGTTTCATTCCTGGTGTTGAATCTGAAAAAAATATTTTAATCCAATTAGAGTCTGGCTTAGTCTCACAGCTTTCCGCCGGCAAAGTGAGGAGACCATAACAGCTTTTTAAAAATGGCGTGCACCACAAGTGCAAATGGCTGACAGCTATGTACGTGGGTATTTTTTTTCTTCTGATTTCTGTTTGTCAATAATAGAGGTACTAATTAGGATTTACGTCATCTTCAATTCATTACAGATTTCATGAAACCTGAATCGCTAACTTATTGTCTGATTTGATTGATGTAGTTTAAGGCCGCCTTCAAGATTTCTTCATTTAGCTAAGTGACAG